>NC_056751.1:666304105-666604105 GCF_019279795.1 Protopterus annectens | reverse complement strand
AAATTTCTAAAAAAACCCAAGGAAAAGGACCAACACTCGCGGTCCGCGGTTTCGGCCGAAACCGCGGTTAAGCCAACCGCAAGTGTCGGTTTTGGCTGAAACCGAGTCCACGGTTCTTCCTTCGGCCGAAAGCTTGCCTCTTACCGAGGCCTCATCCAGCTTGGCTGAATCTGCTACTGAAATCCCACCTGCTCTTGCAGGTACACAGGATTTATCCGATACTATCCCTTTGGATATTTCTACCCCTGCACGTGGAGCTGCTAGGCCTCCTGCATCCATGTCGATTAAGGCCTTTGCCAGGGCTAAGGCAGCAAAAACTACCAAAACTGTGCCTGCTAAGACCCCCTCTCACAGGCCCAGTTCTAGTTCACAAATGCTTAGTCTAGCAGAGGATCTCATTTCTTTGATCCGGGGATCCCAACCACATTCAGACAGGGCCTCTCACCCACCTCCAGAGAAGAGGACTAGAGTAGAGCCCCCTGAGCCAGTTTCTTCAGATGGCTCCTCTGATGAATCAGATAATTCAAACCCTCCAGAGGCCCCCTTTTCTCTTTATGAGGACTCTGATGCAGAAGAGTCCATTCCTTCTGCCTCTCCGCCTGAGGAATTTTCTTTTGGGGAAACCTTGCATGCTATGAGGGAACAATTTCAATGGCAGGGCCAGGATTTTTCAGACACTAGGAAAAGGCTTAGAACCTTCCTGCATTTGCCACAGCATAGGCCTTTAGCCATTCCTCCAGTACTTACTGTTGTGGATGATGCTTTTAATGATGCTTGTACTGCTCCTGATTCTCTTCCTCCGGCCCCTGCTAAGCCCGATAGGTACTACAGGGTCCCGGACACACATTATCATTTGTATAAGGCTCCTTTTGCAGATCCTGAAACTATCTCACAGGGACCTAAGGCTGTAGCAGCTACCTCTGCCAAAACCCCCTCCCCTCTGAAAGGGAATCCAGGTCCTTAGAGAGATGGGGTAAAAAAGTTTACACTTCTGCTACTCTTTCAGCTAGGGCCTTGAACTGTCAATTCCATATGATCCAGTATCAAGAATTTATGTTAGACCAATTAACTAAAAAGCTGTCCTCAGATGAACCATTAGACAAAAAAATCTGTTCAGGAAATGGTACATAACATTCAGCAGGTCAGTAATCATTCCTTAAAATGCGGCTATGATGCACTGGAAGCTTCCTTTAGATCAGCCATGACTGGCACAGTGATCAGAAGACATGCATGGTTGAAAGAACAGGCCTTACCAGATCATGTCAAATCAAAGCTACTAGATGCTCCCATGGACAAGATCAATTTGTTTGGCTGTCCTGCACAACAGGTGCTGAAGAAGATGGAAGAGAAGGCAAAATCTGTCCAGACAGTGAAAGATTTCTTACAGGTCCAACCTCCAAGGTTTAGCAGGAATTGGCCCTCCAAAAATTGGTCCTTTCCAGACACCTCCAGAGCTCAGAGAGGCAGGAATAGGCGCTAAAGAGGCAGAGGTCAATTCAGAGGTGCCTACAGGGGACGTCAGTGGCAGGCTAACAACCAGCGAGGTACAGCCACAGATGCAGCCACCACCACCACTACTACAGGACAATCACAGTGACTTGGCTCTGGCACCGCCTACCAGGGAACAACTAGAAGCACCCTTAGGCGGGAAGCTAGCCTTATTTTCAATAAACTGGCATTACATCACAGGAGACAAGTGGATTTTGCAGACAATAGACCAAGGTTACAAGTTTCACTTCCATACTCTACCAAGGAAGAGAGGAATGCCAAACCTACCTCCAAATCAAAAGGCAGAAGCTCTAAAACAAATAACTCGCTTACTAAGCATGAGAGCTGTAGAAAAGGTACCACCTATGGAGCAAGGACAGGGATTTTACTCCAGACTCTTCCTGGTACCAAGAAAAGAAAACCAATGGAGACCTATTCTCGACCTGTCCGCTTTAAACACATTCCTCATTGTCCCAAAATTCAAAATGCTGACCCTACAGCAGCTTCTTCCCATGCTGGGCAAGGAGTCTTGGCTGGTAACTCTAGATCTCAAGGAGGCATACCTGCACGTCCCCATACGACCAAATTGCAGAAGATACCTCAGATTTCTTTCAGGATCAGAGCATTATCAATTCTCAGCATTGCCCTTTGGCTTATCTACTGCGCCCAGAGTATTCACGAAATGCCTGGCATCAGTAATTGCTCATTGCAGGCTTCAGGGAATTCAAATTTACCCTTACCAGGACGACTGCCTGTTACAAGCGGACAACAAAAACAAACTAACAGAAGACTTGAAAAGGGTCATTTATCTACTGCAAGCCCTGGGATACACAGTCAATATAAAAAAGTCAAGACTGATACCATCCCAAAGGATAACCTTTTTGGGTGCAGAACTGGACACATCAAGACAAATGGCATTCCTAACAGTAGAAAAACAGGAGCAACTCCCTCTCTACTTCTTGGCATTGACAAAGCAGAACCAGCTAACAGCAAGAAAAGTCCTGCAAGCCTTGGGTTACATGGCATCCTGCATAATATTGGTTCCACATGCCAGACTGCATATGAGAAAGTTACAGTGGTACCTAAGGAATGTATGGTCTCAGCACAAGCACAGCCTAGAAACCCAAATTCCAATAATCCCATGCCTGAAACAAGAATTCCAATGGTGGGCTCAGGCCTGTCAATCAAACAAAGGACTGCCCTTCCACAGCATTCAACCAAGCCAGACAATCACAACGGACGCCTCAGACCTCGGTTGGGGGGCGCACATGCTGGACAAGTGCATACAAGGCTTATGGACTCAAGACCAGCTGCACCTACACATAAATCAAAAGGAAATGCTGGCAGTAAAACTGGCAATTCAGACATTCAGACCATTTCTTCAACAAGGCCCACTGTTGATAAGGACAGACAACACCACAGTTATGTGGTACATCAACAAGCAGGAGGCACACATTCGTACCTCTATGCCGGATGGCAATGGACCTCTGGAATGTGGCCCTGAGCTTCAACATCCAGTTACAAGCAATTTTGTGCCAGGAAAAGAAAACATTCTAGCAGACATACTAAGCAGAACTGCCACGGATGCCCACGAATGGATGCTGCATCCGGACATCTTCAAAACCATTACAAGACAGTGGGGGCTACCAGAAATAGACTTATTTGCATCCCCACGCAATCACCAACTGCAGACATTCTGCACAAGGACGTACCACCCACTTGCTTGGAAAGTGGACTCCTATCTTTCAGTTGGAAAAACCTGACAGCATATGCATTCCCACCACTTCCTTTGATGCACAAGGTGCTATTGAAGATCAAAGAGGACCGTCCAAGGATCATCCTGATAGCTCCAGACTGGCCAAGGCAGCATTGGTACCCATTACTGAGGAGCATGTCTCGGGAACAAATATGGACTCTACCTCTAGTTCCCTTACTGTTAACACAGAACAACTACAACACCCTGCATCCAAACCAGAAAACACTGCAGCTGACTGCCTGGAACATTGCATAAGACCAAATAACCCAAATTTATCCCAAAGGGTTAAAGACATTATCTTGGAGGCTCGCAGACCCTCAACAAGAAAAAAAAAATATTCAGCAAAATGGAAAAGATATCTCATTTGGAGTACTGCAAAAGGAGAGAATGTGTCACTGGTAAACATAGCTAACATCCTGGAATACTTGGCAGAGCTCTTCCACAAAGGCCTGTCCTATTCTTCCATTAAGATTCATGCATCAGCTATCTCAGCAGAATACAACTTGGATCCTCCACTCTTCTCACATCCTCTGCTCAGGCAGTTTCTGAGAGGAATTAAAAATGTAAAACCACCTAGGAAGCCACCATTGCCAGCATGGGACTTGAACTTGTTAGAAAAGTTGACACTCCCTCCTTTCGAGCCAGCAGCAACAGCAGAATTACAGTACTTATCATGGAAAACTGCTTTCCTGCTTGCAATCACTTCAGCAAGAAGGGTATCTGAGCTACAGGCATTAATGGCAGTACAACCCTTCCTGATCTTCCATCAAGATAGAGTATCCATGAGAACTAATCCTACTTTTATGCCAAAGGTGGTCTCCAGAGTATCTTTAAACCAAGCTATCCACCTACCTACATTCTTCCCCAACCCACAGAACAGGGGAGAAAGACTGTTGCATACCTTGGATGTACATAGGCAATTACGTTACTACCTGGACAGGACCAAGAGCAATAGAAAGACTGACCAGCTACTGGTAGCATATGCGACAGGAATGGAAGGAAAAGCAATTTCAAAACAGACAATCTCTAAATGGATAGGAAATTGCATTAGATTTTGTTATTGCTACCATGGGAAGAAAACTCCAGAAAACATCAAGCCTCACTCTACAATGGCTACAGCCACTACCACAGCTTTCTTACGAGGAGTGGCTACCAAAGACATTTTAGAGGCTGCTACTTGGAGCTCCGTGCATACATTTGCCAAGCATTATAATTTACCTTTATACTCCAGATCCCGAGCAGGTTTTGCCACTGCTGTTTTGCAAGGGATCTTAACTACACCATAAACTAATTTCTCCTCCTCCCCCAGTTGGGCTATGGTATTCTACCCATTTGTAAGGACTGCAGATGCATCCTTGAAGGACATAGTACAGTTTTGTACCTACCATAAATGTAGATGTCCGATAGGAATGCATCTGCAGTCAGGATTACCCACCCTCCTTCCCCTCTGTGGTACTCCTAGGGCATTTGCCCATCTTGTAGCTAGCTGGGGAATCTATTATGGTGTATTTGTTTGTATATATGTACATACATGCTTATTTTTGTTTGCTCTCTACTATTTGGAACCATTTGCATTTATCCAAATTTAGCCTTCTTAGAGGGCTCCTGGCATCTGGGGCAAGAAACACTGAGGAAAATGGCGTCGGCTGATGCCTTTATACCCGAATAACTGCCGCAATGACGTCGGGTGAAGTGCGACACCAGCCGAGGCCAGACCCAGACTTTGGAATCCGGCCGACCGAAGGGCTGCCTGACGACAGGACAACCCATTTGTAAGGACTGCAGATGCATTCCTATCGGACATCTACATTTATGGTAGGTACAAAACTGTACTTTCCTCCTACCATTAGATCCCACTCTACCAGGGCAACAGCTACCTCTACAGCCTTTCTCAGGGGGGTTCCTACCAAGGAAATCTTAGAAGCTGCAACTTGGAGTTCAGTGCACACCTTCACCAAACACTATCACTTACCTCTTTATTCTAAGTCCAGGGCAGGCTTCGCCACTGCAGTTTTGCAGGGCCTCATTGCCTCTACTAATCCTCTATGATGCCTCCACCCTACCTTAGCTTTGGGACTCAACCCAAGTGTAATGACTGCAGCAGGGTAACACAATGAACATAGTACAGTTTTGTACCTACCATAAGTGTAGATGTTTGAGTGTTCACCCTGCTGCAGTCCAGGTTACCGTCCCTCCAACCCCTCTGATCTACTGGCTAATCCTCTGCTATGCCTTACTAATGTATTTGCTTATAGCTGAAGGGATTTTGTGTTTGTACAGTGTTCACACCATTTGGTACTGATTTGGATCACCTTTTTGGGGGCACCTGACATCTGGGGCAAGAAAAACTGAAGAAAATGGCGTCAGTTGCAATATATGTACCCCGGCGCACTGACATCAGGGATGAGGCGACTGCAACCGACGTCGGACGAAGACTTTGGAAATCCGTCCGACTGCGGGACCGCCTGACGACAGGATAACCCAAGTGTAATGACTGCAGCAGGGTGAACACTCGAACATCTACATTTATGGTAGGTACAAAACTGTACTTTTCATTGCAGTTTCAACCCATTACCAATTCTCTGCACTGCCCTTTGGCTTATGTACTGCGTCCAGAGTCTTCACAAAATGCCTGGCACCAGTAATTGCATACTGCAGACAAAGAGGAATTCAAATATACCCATACCTGGACGACTGCCTCATCCAAGCAGAAAGCAAAGACATTCTCTTACATCATCTGGCCTTTGTAAAGCATCTACTAAACTGCCTGGGATACACAGTAAACGAAAAGAAGTCAAAACTAGTACCCTCACAAAAAATGACATTCCTGGGTACCAGCTTGAATACAATGGCCCAGAAGGCTTATCTTACGCCAGACGAGCAACTACAACTGACTCAGTATTTCAAGACAATGGCAACAAAGACCCAATTAACTGCAAGAAAAATTCTGCAGGCCTTGGGCTTCATGGCATCTTGCATACTAATAATACCATTTGCAAAGCTGCATATGAGGAAATTACAGTGGTACCTAAAAACTGTATGGTCTCAACACAGCCACAACTTGGACACAATGATATCTCTCATTCCCTGCCTACAACAGGAATTTCTATGGTTGTCACAGGCATGTCACCTCAACAAGGGTCAGCCTTTCACCTTGCCCCCAGCCAGGCAAACTATCACAACAGATGCTTCAGATTACGCCTGGGGGGCACACATGGCAGGGCAATGCGTTCAAGGCCTATGGACTGCAGATCAAAGGAAACTGCACATAAATCAAAAAGAGATGCTAGCTGTACAGAAAGCTCTGACAGCCTTCAATGATCCATTACATCCAGGACAACTTGCAATAAAGACGGACAACACCACAGTAATGTGGTACATAAACAAACGGGGGTACACATTCCTACCCTCTATGCAGGCAAGCATTGATCTTATGGAACACAGCTCTGGTTTACCAAGTTCAATTCCTGCCAGGACAGAAGAACACATTGGCAGACGACCTCAACAGAAACATCAAGGATCCCCACGAGTGGAAACTAGATCCACAAATATTTGCAATGATAACTCAAAAATGGGGCCTTCCAGACATAGACCTGTTTGCCAGTCCTCAAAACTATCAACTAACAAAATTTTGTACAAGGACACTTCACCATCAAGCTTGGAAAGTGGACACACTCTCTTTCAGTTGGAAAAACCTGACAGTATATGCCTTCCCTCTATTGCCTCTCCTCACAAAGGTACTTCTGAAAGTCAAAAAGGAGAGACCATGACTGATTCTCATAGCCCCAGACTGGCCACGCCAGCATTGGTACCCGCTATTGAGGAATATGGCCCACAGCCCACCATGGATATTGCCACAAATTCCCCATTTGCTCACACAACAAAACAATCAGATTCTTCACAGCCAGCTCAAAACTTTAAATCTGGCTGCATGACAAATCAACTAAACATTCAGCCAGCTCCTCTTTCCCAAGCAGTTCTGGATGTTATTCTGGAAGCCAGGAGGTTAAGCACCAGGAAGGCTTATTCGGACAAATGGAAAAGGTTTTGTGCCTGGAACCAAGCTAAAGGCCAAGACACAATTCAGCCTCACATGCCTCACATTCTGCAGTATTTAACTGAGATGTTGCACAAAGGTCTTTCTTTTTCCTCCATTAAAATCCATGTTTCAGCTATTTCAGCCCACTACAACACGGATCCACCTTTATTTTCGCATCCTCTTCTAAGGCAGTTCCTCAGAGGGGCAAAAAACATTAGACCACCCAGGAGAGCTCCTACACCAACATGGGACCTCAATTTTGTTCTGGAAAAACTAACGCTACCTCACTTTGAACCAGCTTTCTCTGCAGATCTTCAGTTCCTATCATGGAAGACTGCCCTGCTGCTAGCAATAACTTCAGCTAGAAAGAGTCTCAGAGCTACAGGCACTAATGGCAGTGGAACCTTTCCTCATTTTTCATTAAGACAGAGTTTCTCTATGAACTAATCCTTCTTTTATGCCTAAGGTGGTTTCCAGTGTGGCTTTAAATCAAACCATCCACTTACCCACCTTCTTCCAAAATCCACAGAACCAAAGGTGAAAGACTCCTGCATTCCTTGGACATTCACAGGCAACTTCGTTACTACTTGGACAAAACTAAGGCTTTCAGAAAATCTGACCAGCTCTTTGTATCCTGTGTTACAGCTTCTCAAGGGAAGGCTATATCAAAGCAAACCATTTCTAAATGGATAGGTCATTGCATACATTTCTGCTATACCCATCATGGAAAACCAGATGTCCTTCAAGGATGCATCTGCAGTCCTAACATATGGGTTGTCCTGCCTCAGGCAGCCCTTCGGTCGGCTGGATTCCAAAGTCTGGGTCTGGCCTCGGCTGATGTCGCACTTCACCCGACGTCATAGCTGCTGTGAATTGGGTATAAAGGCATCAGCCGACGCCATTTTCCTCAGTCTTTCTTGCCGCGCGGTGCCCGAAGCAGAAGCTGTTCACAAGTGCCGGTCGGTCAGATCCAGAGATTTCTACTACCAAAGACTTCTAAAAAGCTAAGTACCCCGTTGGGGACTCTTTCTTGCTTTAGCCGATGTCAGAAAAAGTAAATAATTGTTTAACTTGTGGGAAACAAATACCTCATAAGGATTTCCACTCTTACTGCCTTCCTTGCTTAGGCCCAGACCACGACGTATCAGCTTGTCTAGCCTGTGCTTCCTTCAACCGACGGACACTTAGACGTCGGTCGGAGTTTGCAGAGGAGTTTTTTGGTCCCGCTTTTGCTTACAAAATGCCGTCGGAGACTCCGACTTCACAATTAGCTAAAAAGCGTAAGAAAAAGGACCGACACTTGCGGTCCGTGGTTTCGGCTGAAACCACGGTTAAGCCAACCGCGAGTGTCTCGGTTTCGGCTGAAACAGAGTCCTCGGTTCTTCCTTCGGCCGAAAGCATGCCTCCGATAGCCGAGGCCTCACAGAGCATGGCTGAATCTGCTACTGAAATTTCCCCTACTGTAGCAGGCACCCAGGACTTATCAGATACTATTCCTTTAGACATATCTATTCCTGCACGTGGAGCTGCTAGGCCCCCTGCATCTATGTCTATCAAGGCTTTTTCTAGGGCTAAAGCAGCTAAATCTTCTAAGGCCTTGCCTGCTAAAACCCCCTCACACAGGCCTACCTCTAGTTCCCAAATGCTCAGCCTGGCTAAGGATCTCATTTCTTTGATCAGGAGATCCCAACCTCACCCAGACAGGGCCTCTCAACCCCCTCCAGAGAAGAGGCCTAGAACAGAGGCCCCGGATACTGTTTCTACAGACTATTCCTCGGATGATTCAGAAAACTCAGACCCTCCAGAAGGCCCATATTCTCCTTATGAGGATTCTGATGCAGAAGACTCCATTCCTTCTGCCTCTCCTCCTGAGGAATTTTCTTTTGGGGAAACCTTGCATGCTATGAGAGAGCATTTTCAATGGCAGGGGCAGGATTTTTCAGATTCAAGGAAAAGGCTAAGGACCTTTTTACATTTACCACAGCATAGGCCTTTAGCCATTCCTCCAGTACTAACAGTTGTTGATGATGCATATAATGATGCCTGTACTGCCCCCTGACTCTTCCTCCGGCCCCTGCCAAGCCCGACAGATATTACAGGGTCCCGGACACACACTTTCACTTGTATAAGGCTCCTATTGCAGATCTTGAAACCATTTCACAGGGCCCCAAAGCTGTAGCAGCTGCCTCTGCCAAAAAACCCCTCCCCTCTGAAAGAGAATCTAGAGCATTAGAAAGATGGGGTAAAAAAGTTTATACTTCTGCTACTCTTTCGGCCAGGGCCTTAAACTGTCAATTCCACATGATTCAGTATCAGGAATTTTTGTTAGACCAGCTAAATAAAAAACTATCCTCTCCTGAACCTACAGACCGTAAGTCCCTTCAGGATTTGGTACATAACACTCAGCAGGTCAGTAATCATTTCTTAAAATGCGGCTATGATGCACTGGAGGCTTCCTTTAGATCAGCTATGACTGGAACAGTGATTAGAAGGCATGCCTGGTTAAAAGAACAATCCTTACCAGACCATGTTAAGTCAAGACAATCCTTACCAGACCATGTTAAGTCAAGGCTCCTAGATGCTCCTATGGAGAAACAAAGTTTGTTTGGCTCCCCTGCACAGCAAGTGCTAAAGAAGGTGGAAGAAAAAGCAAAATCTGTCCAAACAGTCAAGGATTTCTTACAGGTCCAACCTCCGAGGTTTAGTAGAAATTGGCCTTCGAAGAATTGGTCCTTTCCAGACACCTCCAGAGCACAGAGAGGCAGAAATAGGCGCCCAAGAGGCAGAGGTCAATCCAGAGGTGCCTACAGGGGACGTCAGTGGCAGCCTAACAACCAGAGAAGTACTGCCACAGATTCAGCTACGACCACTTCCACAGGACAGACACAATGACTTGGCTCTGATACCGCCTACCAGGGAACAACTGGAAGCACCCTTGGGCGGAAAGTTAGCCTTATTTTCCGTAAACTGGCATTACATTACAGGAGACAAATGGATTTTACAGACAATAGACAAAGGCTACAGGTTTCACTTCCCCACTCTACCAAAAAAGAGAGGAATGCCAAACCTACCACCAAACCAAAAAAACAAACGCTCTAGGGCAAATCAACCACCTAAGGATGAGAGCTATAGAAAAGGTACTGCCTATGGAACAAGGGCAAGGATTTTACTCCAGACTTTTCCTGGTACCAAGGAAAGAAAACCAATGGAGGCCTATTCTCGACCTGTCCGCTCTGAACACATATCTCATTGTTCCAAAATTCAAAATGCTGACCCTACAGCAACTTCTTCCCATGCTGGGCAAGGAGTCTTGGCTGGTGACTCTAGATCTCAAGGAGGCATACCTGCACGTCCCTATACGACCAGATTGCAGAAGATACCTCAGATTTCTTGCAGGATCAGAGCATTATCAATTCTCAGCATTGCCCTTTGGCTTATCTACTGTGCCCAGAGTATTCACGAAATGCCTGGCATCAGTAATTGCTCATTGCAGGCTTCAGGGAATTCAGATTTATCCATACCTGGATGACTGCCTAATACAAGCGGACAACAAGACCAAATTAACAAAAGATTTGGAAAAGGTTATACAACTGCTGCAAGCCCTGGGATACACAGTCAACATGAAAAAGTCAAGGCTGGTACCATCCCAAAGGATAACATTCTTGGGTGCAGAACTGGACACATCAAATCAGATGACATTTCTCACAGCAGAAAAACAAAAGCAACTACCACTCTATTTCATGGCATTAACAACACAGAACCAGCTTACAGCAAGGAAAGTCCTGCAAGCCCTGGGTTACATGGCATCTTGCATAATATTGATTCCACATGCCAGGCTGCATATGAGAAAGTTGCAATGGTACCTAAGGAATGTATGGTCTCAACACAAGCACAGTCTAGAAGCCCAGATTCCAATAATTCCATGCCTGAAACAAGAATTCCTGTGGTGGACTCAGGCCTGTCAGTTAAACAGAGGACTGCCTTTCCACAAACCTCATCCAAGCCAGACTATCACCACGGACGCCTCAGATCTAGGTAGGGGGGCACACATGGTGGACAAGTGTGTACAAGGCCTATGGACACAAGACCAGCTGAACCTACACATAAATCAAAAAGAGATGCTGGCAGTGAAACAGGCACTCCAGACATTCAGACCTTTTCTTCAACAGGGTCATTTGCTGATAAGGACGGACAACACCACAGTCATGTGGTATATCAACAAACAGGGAGGCACACACTCATATCCTCTATGCCGGATGGCAATGGACCTGTGGAATGTGGCCCTGAACCTCAACATTCAACTCCAGGCCAAATTTGTGCCAGGAAAAGAAAATTCACTAGCAGACACCTTAAGCAGAACTATCACTGATGCCCACGAATGGATGTTGCATCCAGACATCTTCAAAACCATTACAAAGAAATGGGGACTACCAGAAATAGACCTGTTCGCATCCCCACACAACCACCAATTGAGGAAATTCTGCACAAGGACATACCACCCACTTGCTTGGAAGGTGGACTCCCTATCCTTCAGTTGGGAAAACCTGACAGCATATGCATTCCCACCTCTTCCTTTGATGCACAAAGTGCTACTGAAGATCAAAGAAGATCACCCAAGGATAATCCTGATAGCTCCAGACTGGCCGAGGCAGCATTGGTACCCGCTACTGAGGAGTATGACACACGCATGGCCTCTACCTCTATGTCCTTTACTTCTAACACAGAACAATTACAAGATCCTACATCCAAACTTGAAAACACTACAGCTAGCTGCTTGGAATATTACATAAAACAAAATAACCCAGATTTATCTCAGAGGGTTAAAGACATTATCCTGGAGGCTCGCAGACCCTCCATTAGGAAGACTTATTCAGCCAAATGGAAAAGATACCTCATTTGGAGTGCAGCAAAAGGAGAAAATGTATCATTAGCAAACATAGCTAACATCCTGGAATACTTAGCAGAACTTTTCCACAATGGTCTGTCTTACTCCTCCATTAAGATTCATGCATCAGCAATTTCAGCAGAATACAACATGGATCCTCCAGTCTTCTCTCATCCTCTACTCAGGCAGTTTCTGAGAGGAATTAAAAATGTAAAGCCTCCAAGGAAGCCACCTTTGCCTACATGGGACCTTAACTTTGTGCTGGAAAAGTTAACACTTCCCCCTTTTGAACCAGCAGCAACAGCAGAATTACAGTTCTTATCTTGGAAAACTGCTTTCCTGCTTGCAATCACTTCAGCAAGAAGAGTTTCTGAATTACAGGCATTAATGGCAGTACAGCCCTTCCTTATCTTCCATCAGGATAGAGTGTCCTTGAGAACTAACCCTACTTTTATGCCAAAAGTGGTCTCCAGAGTATCATCGAACCAAGCAATCCACCTACCAACATTCTTCCCCAACCCACAGAACAGGAGGGAAAGACTACTACATACCTTGGATGTGCACAGGCAATTACGCTACTATCTGGACAGAACTAAGACCAACAGAAAAACTGACCAGCTTCTGGTAGCATATGCAACAGGAATGGAAGGAAAAGCAATTTCAAAACAGACAATCTCAAAATGGATAGGAAATTGCATTAGATTTTGTTACTCTTTTCATGGAAAGAAAACTCCAGAAAACATCAGACCTCACTCCACAAGGGCTACAGCCACTACTACAGCTTTCCTACGAGGAGTGGCTACCAAAGACATTTTAGAAGCTGCTACTTGGAGCTCCGTGCATACATTTGCCAAGCATTATAATCTACCTTTATACTCCAGATCCCGAGCAGGTTTTGCAACTGCTATTTTGCAAGGGATCTTAACTACACCATCATTATCTTAGTGCCTCCTCCCCCAGTTTGGCTATGGTATTCTACCCATATGTTAGGACTGCAGATGCATCCTTGAAGGACATAGTACAGTTTTGTACCTACCATAAATGTAGATGTCCAAGAGGTATGCATCTGCAGTCAGGATTACCCACCCTCCTTCCCCTCTGTGGTACTCCTAGGGTATTTGCCCATCTTGTAGCTAGCTGGGGGAATCTATTATGGTGTATTTGTTTGTATATATGTATATACATGCTTATATTGTTTGCTCTCTACTGTTTGGAATCATTTGCATTTATCCAAATTTAGCCTTCCTAGAGGGCACCTGGCATCTGGGGCAAGAAACACTGAGGAAAATGGCGTTGGCTGATGCCTTTATACCCAATTCACAGCAGCTATGACGTCGGGTGAAGTGCGACATCAGCCGAGGCCAGACCCAGACTTTGGAATCCGGCCGACCGAAGGGCTGCCTGAGGCAGGACAACCCATATGTTAGGACTGCAGATGCATACCTCTCGGACATCTACATTTATGGTAGGTACAAAACTGTACTTTCCTGCTACCATTAGGTCCCACTCTACCAGGGCTACAGCTACTTCTACAGCCTTTCTCAGGGGGGTTCCAACCAAGGAGATTTTAGAAGCTGCAACTTGGAGTTCAGTACACACCTTTACCAAACACTATCACTTACCTCTTTACTCTAAGACTAGGGTGGGCTTCACCACTGCAGTTCTGCAGGGCCTTATAGCCTCCACTAACTCACTATGGTACCTCCTCCCATCCTTAGCTTTGGGATTCAAACCAAGTCTGATAACTGCAGCAGGGTAACACGATGAACATAGTACAGTTTTGTACCTGCCATAAATGTAGATGTTTGAGTGTTCACCCTGCTGCAGTCCAGGTTACCCCCCCTCCATCCCCTCTGATCTACTGGCTAAAGCTCTTCAATACCTTATTGATGTATTTGCTTATAGCTGAAGGGATTTTGTGTTTGTGCAGAGGTTACTCCATTTGGTACTAATTACTGACCACCTTTTTGGGGGCACCTGACATCTGGGGCAAGAAAAACTGAAGAAAATGGCGTTGGTTGCATTGTATATACCCCTGGCACACTGACGTCAGCGAGGAGGCGACAGCAACCGACGCCAGACCAAGACTTGGGTTATCCTGTCGTCAGGCGGTCCCGCAGTCAGCCGGAATTCCAAAGTGTGATGACTGCAGCAGGGTGAACACTCGAACATCTACATTTATGGTAGGTACAAAACTGTACTTTTGGCCTAAGTTTATCGGTATGGCGTCCACTGGTCTTCAGGCTTCGAATAGCCCCAAGAAGCGTAAGGATAAGGACTGCGACAGGCTTCCGAAGGTCAAGTCCTCGTTTGATGTTAGGTTGGTCATCAGTCATGTGGTAGCCAGTGAGGTGCCTTTACAGCCCCTGCAGCCCACAGATTTTCAACCATAGGCCTCGGTTGAAACCATTTCTGATTTCCTCAGGCCTTCGTTGTCCATTTTCCTTCTGACCTTCCACCTGTTGCCTCTTCAGCTGGATCCGGAGCCGCGAAGCTTGCTCCGGTGTCCGAGACTTCAGTTCTTCGTTCAGACAGCAAGCTCATACCGACAACTTCGGCTGTAACTTTTTCGGTTGCCAGGCCTCCAGAGTCCTTTAGACTTGCAGGTAAATCTTCCAGTCGTAAGCCTGTGAAGAAGCAGGCTCCAGTTTCCTCTCGTTCCCCTCATTCTCAAATGGTTAAAATGGCTGATGACCTTTTGACTCTTATTAGGGGTTCACAACCTCCTCCTTCAAAAAGGGGTAGGGATGTTTCTCCTGAGGCTTTGTACTTTTCAGGTTCGGATACTGCTAGTATTTCTCTGGATGAAGAATAAGTTTCTCAAGCCTTCTCTCCTTTTGAGGATTCAGACGCAGAGGAGTCCATCCCTTCTGCTTCTCCTCCAGAAGATTTCTCTTTTGGTGATACCTTAAATACTCTCAGGAAACATTTTAAATGGGAAAGTCAGGATTACCCCCTTTCTAAGAAAAGGATTAGGGAGTTTTTGTATTTGCCTCAGCATAAGCCTTTGGCTATTCCTCCTGTGTTGGAAGTGGTTGACGTTTTTCTGGAAAATTCCTTGACTCCAAATTCGGTTCCTCCTGCTCCCAGGAAACCTGACAGGTACTATAGAGTCCCTGATTCTCATTTGTTTCTTTTCAGGAATTCTTTGGATGATCTACAGGTTATTTCTCAAGGCCCTAAAGGAGTTAAGGGCCACTGTTACTAAAAATCCTGTTCCTTCTGGCAGGGAATCCAGGAACCTAGATAGGTGGGGTAAAAAGGTTTATACCTCTGCCACTCTTGCTGTTAGGTCTATTAATTGTCTTTTTCATATGCTGAAGTACCAGCAGCATACCTTGGAAGCTGTTAAATCTAGGATGGCAGGTGTGCCTCAGTTGGCAGAGAGTTAAGGATATGCAGGATTTGCTGAATTCTGCCAGTCTATTCAATAAGCATTCTTTACATTGTGGATTTGACATTTTTGAAGCCTCCTGTAGGGCTACAGCTACTGGCTCTGTTATTAGAAGGCACAGTTGGCTCAGGGAGCAGCCCCTACCAGAGCCTGTTAAGGCTAAGCTTTTAGATGTACCTTTGCATAAGGACAGTCTTTTTGGCAGCAAAGCAGAGGAAGTGCTCAAGAAGATGGAAGACGAGGCCAAGTCTATGCAGGCAGTTAAAGACTTTCTGCAAGTTCAGCCTCCTCGCTTTTAGCAGGAATTACCCTTCTAAGAGTTGGACGTTCCCTGATACTAGCAGACAGAGCTGATCTCGGACTAGAGGTTACAAATCTTCTAGGAGGCAGGGGCCTACCCCTCAAAGGTCTAAGCGTTGGCAGGCTTCCTCTTCCAAGGTGGGAAGTTCTAAACCTGCATCTCAATCTAAACATTCTCAGTGACTCTGTCCAACTTCTGCCTGTTCTTGCCTACCCGGAGAGTCCTTTATAGGAATGGTTAGCCCTGTTTGCAAATGTTTGGGCCACCATCACGGATGACAAATGGGTACTCAGAACTGTATCCCTAGGGCACAAGATGTTCTTCGTGTTTCACTGTTGCAGTCATTACATTTGGGTAATCTGCTGGCAGGTTGCCCTCAGTCAGCCTGATTAACAAAGTCTTGGGTCCTGCATCAGTTGCTGCCCCTTCTTCCATGACGTCAGGTCATCAGGGGTATAAAACATGCAGCCGATGCCATTTTCATCAGTCTTTCTTGCTGCGTGGTACCCGAAGCAGAAGCAGTTCGCAAGTGCTGGTTGGCCGACTCCTGAAATTTTCGTTTTTAAGTTTCAGAACCGAAGTCTTCAACCTAAACTAAGTACCCCATTGGAGAAACTTTTTCTTGCTCCTTACCAATTTCAGTAAAACTTAATAATTGTATTACTTGCGGGAAGCAAATACCTGATAAGGATTTTCATTTGTACTGTATTCCTTGCCTAGGCCCTGACCATAACGTGCCTTGTTGTCGGTTTTGTGCTAAATTTAATCAACGCACTATTAAGCGTCTGTATATTTTTGCAACAAAATATTTTGGCTCAAGATTTAACTATCCAGAAATGTCGTCGGTTAGCAATCCGACTAACAGAATACATAAAAAAATGCAAAGAAAAAGAGACAGACCGTCGAGGTCCAAAACCGGCAACGAAGCTTCTCCTAAGCCAGTCGCCGGTTCGCCGGTACTCAGTGAGGCACTTTCGCTGCCCCTGATACCCAATACTTTTGATTCTTAGGCCTCTACTGAGACCCATTCGGAGTCCTGTATGCCGCGAAACACTTTAAGTATTGAACCCGCGGATGTCTCTACCTTAGATGGGTCCAGAGCTGCTGTACAGGCACCAGCTTCTGAGGGTGTTTTCAGACCTAAAGATTTGTATATTAAACAGACGCCATCTTCAAAACCTAGGCCAAAATCAACTTCTGTGTGTAAAAAACTGACGCTTGGGCCACGTGCACCGGCCCCTATGCCTAAAAAACAAATGATCACAATGTCTGAGGATTTAATTACCTTGATCAGGGGTTCCCATCCCCCTCCTGCTAAGAGGCCTAGGCAAGGCACTGACTGAATCATCAGATCAGGTTTCTATTTCTTCTGATTCCTCTTCTGATCAGGAATTATCTATTCCACCTTATGAGGACTCTAATGCAGAAAATTCCATCCCTTCTGCTTCTCCTCCTGAGGATTTTTCTTTTGGAGAAACTTTGCATACCTTAAGGGAACACTTTCACTGGGAGAGTCAGGATTTCTCAGAATCTAAAAAGAGACTTGGGGATTTCCTTCTTCTTCCTCAGCATAGGCCTTTGGCTATACCTCCTGTTCTAGACATTGTTGACGATGTTTTCTCAGAATCCAGCATGGCTCCTGATAAGCCAGACAGATATTACAGGGTTCCTGACTCCCACAAATTCCTTTTTAAAAACCCTACTGCTGACCCTGAAACCATTTCTCAGGGTCCCAAGGGCGTTAAGGCTTCTACTGCTAAAAATCCTACCCCTTCTGATAGAGACTCCAGGGCGCTGGATAGATTGGGTAAGAAGGTTTACACGTCTGCAACCTTGGCAATCAGGGCTCTAAACTGTCAATTTCATATGCTTAAATATCAGCAACATGTCATGGGCTTACTTAAACAGAAAATGATGTTGATTTCTGACTGTGTGGAAAATAGAGTTGCAGGATTTATTGCATTCAGCTGAACAAGTTGGAAAGCATACTTTGCAATGTGGTTTTGATTCCTTGGAGACCTCTTGCAGGGCCGTTGTAACTGAATCTGTGATAAGAAGGCATGCTTGGCTCAAGGAGCAAAATCTGCATTATCATGTTAAAGCAAAATTGTTGGATGCTCCTTTACAACAGAACAGTCTGTTTGGTAATAAGGCAGAAGAAGTTTTGAAAAAGATGGAAGATAAAGCTAAATCTATGCAAACTGTAAAAGATTTCCTACAAGTGCAGCCACGCAGGTTCAGTAGGCACTGGCTTACTAAGAATTGGTCCTTTCCAGTACCCACCAGAGCCGCTCAGGTCAAACCCAGACACTCCAGAAGCTCCATGCTACAGTCACAAAGAACTTATAGAACAAAACAATGGGGTGCCTCCTCCTCCAAATCTGGAAATAACAAGGCACCTTCCTACGGTAAACAGTCTCAATGACTTTCCTCTGCAATCACCAAGCACTTATCTTTTGGCTGCCCCTTTGGGGGGAAAACTGGCACTTCATGCATGAAACTGGCAACTAATTACCCAGGAAAAGTGGGTTTTAAATATAGTATCCCAGGGATACAGATTTCATTTCCACACGTTGCCAATCCCAGACGGATGGGCATATCTGCCTCCAAATCAGTGGGCAGAGGCCCAGAAACAAGTTATGTCCCTCATGAATATGGGGGCTATTCAACTAGTACCTGAAAAGGAAAAGAGACAATGTTTTTATTCAAGACGTTTCCTGGTAACCAGAAAAGACAAATCATGGCATCCAATTCTGGACTTATCCATTCTAAGTACATTTCTGGACATTCCAAAACTCAAGATGCTGAATCTACAACAGTTGCTGCCTATGCCGATGCCTGGTTGATAACTCTAGACTTAAAAGAGGCTTACTGGCATATCCCAATCAGAGATTCTTGCAGAAGATACCTCTGCTTCAAAGCAGGCTATTTGCATTACCAGATGTTCATCGTGTTTCACTGTTGCAGTCATTACTCTTGGGTTATCCTGCTGGCAGGCTACCCTCAGTCTGCCAGAATTCCAAAGTCTAGGTCCAGCGTCGGTTGCTATCGCCTCTTACCTGACGTCAGTGCGCCAGGGGTATAAAAGATGCAGCCGACACCATTTTCTTCAGTCTTTCTTGTCGCGCTGTGCGCGATGCAAAAGCAGTTTGCAAGTGCCGGTCGGCCGACTCCTGAGATTTTCAAATCCGAATTTCAGACCCGAAGTCTTCATTAAAGCTAAGTACCCCATTGGGGAAACTTTTTTCTTGCTCCAGACCGATGTCAGAAAAAGTTAACAATTGTATTTCTTGTGGGAAGCAAATACCTCATAAGGATTTTCACTCTTACTGTATTCCTTGCCTAGGCCCTGATCACAACGTTGCTAGCTGTTGGTTTTGTGCTAGATTTAACCAACGCACTACTAAGCGTTGGTTCGATTTTGCATTTCATTACTTTGGCCGAAGGTTTAATTATATAATGCCGTCGGAACAGCCGACAACCGGAGTTTACAAAAAACGCAAGGACAAGGAAAAGGATAGGCATCCGAGGTCCAAACCCGACGACGAGGCCTCTGCTAGGCCAGTCGCCGGTTCGCCGGCTCCCAGTGAGCCATTTTCGCAGCCCCTGGCGCCCGCTACCTCAGAGCCACAGGCCGCTTCCAACTCCCACGTGGAGCCGACTGGGCCTCTGTTTACTCAAGGTAATGGACACTCGGAAACCATTCCCTCAGATGGGTCCGGAGCCACTGGGCAGGCATCGGCTTCTGAGGGTGTCTTCAGACCTACACAACTATATATTAAGCCAACTTCAGCTTCAAAGACAAGAGCTAAAGCAGCTCTAAAGACAAATAAACAAGTACAGCATTCTCCTACTCAGTCTTCCATGCCTAAAAAACAGATGCTCAAAATGGCCGAAGACCTAATTACTTTGATCAGGGGTTCCCATCCCCCTCCTGATAAGAGGCCTAGGCAAGAGACGGAGTATGATTCTTCTGATCAGGTTTCTATTTCCTCTGATTCCCCTTTTGAACAGGATTACTCCATGCTTCCTTATGAGGATTCTGATGCTGAAGAATCCATTCCTTCAGCCTCTCCTCCTGAGGATTATTCTTTTAGAGAAACCCTGCATACCATGAGGGAACATTTCCACTGGGAGAGCCAAGATTATTCTGAATCTAATAAAAGGCTCAGAGACTTCTTGCTACTTCCTCAGCACAGACCCCTTGCTATTCCACCTGTTCTAGACATTGTAGATGTTCCTCACCAAAAGGATAAAGGGTCTCAAAAATATGTCTTATGCTGCCCGACTGAAAGAACTCCAGCTCTATTCAGTCTCATACCGCTTGCTCAGAGGTGACCTGTGCCTGACATATAAGGCCATGTCAAACCCTGATTTGATGAATATGCTTCACCTCAAAAAATCTAGATCCCTCAGAACCACAAGGGCGGGAGACTTAAACCTTGACATGGTTATTAATAGAACGTGCTGGAGGGACAGATTCATCACCCAGAGACTCCCTATGCTGTGGAACAAAATCCCGGTACATGTGAGGCAGAGCACCTCGCTGGCCTTGTTCAAGAGGAGTCTTGACCAATGGATGGGGGATCGCAGATGTACCCCAGGGATTACTTCAGTGTCACTGCTTGACAGAGGCACAGCAAAATAATAGGCATAGTTTTATTCAAACTAAAGGGGTGGCGAAAGCCAAATAACTATGGGCTAGGCTTATAAATGCCCTTGGGAAGATAGCCTAGTATGAACCTATGAACCTATTTATTTTCAGAGTCCGGCCTGTCCCCTGACTGTTTACCCCCTGCACCTGCTAAGCCAGACAGGATACTACAGGGTCACGGATTCTCATAAATTCCTATATAAAAACCCCGCTGCTGACCCAGAAACTATATCTCAGGCTCCCAAAGGGGTTAAAGCTTCCACTGCAAAAAAACCCTGCCCCCTCTGATAGGGATTCTAGGGCTCTAGACAGATGGGGGAAAAAAGTCTACACTTCTGCTACCTTGGCTGTAAGGGCTTTAAATTTTCAGTTTCATATGCTTAAATATCAGCAATATTTAATGTCACTGCTTAAACAGAAATTGTTAACAAATGCTGAATGTTCAGAGAACAAGGAATTGCAGGATTTATTGCATGCAGCTGAACAAGTGGGAAAGCATACTTTGCAATATGGTTATGATTCACTGGAGGCCTCTTGCAGGGCCGCTGTTACAGGTTCTGTTATTAGAAGGCATGCTTGGTTAAAGGAACAGAATCTGCCTGATCATGTTAAAGCAAAATTATTAGATGCATCATTACAGCATGATACTTTGTTTGGTACTAAAGCAGAAGAGGTGTTGAAAGAAATGGAGGATAAAGCAAAATCCATGCAGACAGTCAAGGATTTCTTACAGGTACAGCCACCCAGATTTAGCAGGAACTGGCCTTCTAAAAATTGGTCCTTTCCAGTGTCAGACAGACGACAAAGAGGCAGATACAAGCGTCACAGAGGCAGATTTCAGCCCCAAGGCTCATACAGGCCTAAACAATGGTGTGCCCCTACCTCTAAAAGCAGAGAAGGCAAATCACAACCTTAGAGGAAACAGTCCCAATGACTTTCCTTTGCCAAATTCAAGGACTTTTCTTTTTGCAGCCCCCTTAGGGGGAAAACTAGCACTTTTTTCATCAAATTGGCAAATGGTTACCCAAGTCAAATGGGTCCTGAACAAAGTGTCCCAAGGCTACAGGTTCCATTTTCGCACTCTACCAAGGTCAAAAGGTATGCCAGACCTGCCACACAATCAATGGGCAGAGGCACAAAAACAAATTACAGCCCTCATGGACATGAGGGCCTTTCAGTAAGTACCACAACAAGAGCAGGGGCAAGGATTTTACTACAGACTTTTCCTGGTACCCAGAAAGGACAAAACCTGGAAACCAATACTGGACCTGTCTATACTAAATACGTTTCTGGAAGTTCCAAAATTCAAGATGTTGACTCTACAGCAGCTACTGCCCATGCTGGGCAAGAAGGCTTGGCTCGTAACTTTGGACCTAAAAGAGGCATACTTGCATGTCTCAATCAGACAGTCTTGCAGAAGATACCTCAGATTCATAGCTGGTTCAATGCATTACCAATTCTCTGCACTGCCCTTTGGCTTATCGACTGTGCCCAGGGTCTTCACAAAATGCCTGGCACCAGTAATAGCATTTTGCAGATAAAGAGGAATTCAAATATATCCCTACTTGGACGATTGCCTAATTCAAGCAGAGAACAAAGACATTCTTCTACAGCATCTGGCGTTTGTAAAAAGATTAATAATTGGCCTGGGGTCCACAGTAAACGAAAAGAAATCAAAACTAGTGCCTTCTCAAGAGATAATATTCCTGGGTGCAAGCTTAAATACAACTGTCCAGATGGCTTATCTCACGCCAGACAAACAAAAGCAACTGACTACTTACTGCAAGAAATTGGCAACAAAAACCCACTTATCTGCAAGGAAAATCCTGCAGGCCTTGGGTTTCATGGCATCCTGCATTCTACTAATTCCATATGCCAGACTGCATATGAGGAAACTACAGTGGTATCTAAAAAGTGTTTGGACTCAGCATTGCCACAGCCTGGAGACAGTAATTGCACTCATTCCCTGCCTGCAACAGGAGTTTCGATGGTGGGCAGAAGCCTGTCACCACAACAAGGGTCTGCCATTCAGTTTACCCACAGCCAGACAGACACCGACAACGGATGCATCAGATTATGCCTGGGGGGGCCCATATGGCAGGAAAATTTATTCAGGGCACATGGCCTGCAAACCAGATGCATCTTCACATTAATCAAAAAGAGATGCTAACTGTTCAAAATACCCTGACAGCTTTCAAGGACCTGCTTCATCCAGGACAGATACTGATAAAGGCAGACAACACTACGGTCATGTGGTACATAAACAAGCAGGGAGGTACATATTCCTACCCCCTTTGCAGACAAGCAATGACCTTATGGGACACAGCATTGGCTTTTCAAGTTCACCTGCAAGCACAATTCCTGCCAGGAAAAACAAATACTCTGGCAGACGAACTAAGCAGAAACCTCATGGATCCCCACGAATGGAAACTAGATCCACAAGTCTTCAGCATGATAATAAGAAAATGGGGATGCCCCAACATAGATCTATTTGCCTCCCCTCACAACTGCCAATTGCAGAGATTTTGCACAAGGATTTATCACAAGCAAGCATGGAAAGTGGACACCCTATCCTTCAGCTGGAAAAATCTAACAGTATATGCCTTTCCTCCACTTCCTCTCCTCCCCGGGGTACTCCTAAAGGTCAGACAAGAGAAGCCAAAAATGATACTGATTGCACCAGAATGGCCACGCCAGCACTGGTACCCAGTCTTAAAGAGCTTGTCTCAAGGTCCAGCATGGATATTGCCTCAGACTTCTCACTTGCTGACCCAACAAAACAATCAGATCCTGCACAGCCAACTCAGGACTTAAAGTCTGGCAGCATGGGGGATAATGTAGCCATTCAAAACACTCCTCTTTCAAAATCTGTTATGGATGTTATCTAGGAGGCCCAGTACCAGAAAATCTTATGCAGAAAAATGGAAGAGATTCTGTGCTTGGAACCAGGAACAAGGCACTGACACGTGTCTACCAAATATCCCTCAGATTTTACAATACCTAACTGAGATGATTAACAAAGACCTTTCTTTTTCATCAATAATGATTCATGCCTCTGCCATTTCAGCCCATCACATTACGGAACCACCTATCTTTTCTCATCCTCTAATAAGGCAGTACCTCAGAGGTGCTAAAAACGTTAGGCCTCCAAGGAGAGCACCAATCCCAGCCTGGGACCTCAATTATGTTTTGGAAAAACTAACACTGCCTCCTTTTGAGCCAGCATCAACAGCAGATATAAAATTCTTATCCTGGAAAACAGCTCTGCTCCTAGCAATAACCTCTGCAAGGCGAGTCTCGGAGTTACAAGGGCTCATGGCTGTGGAACCTTTTATCATTTTTCATCCAGACAGGGATGTTCATCGTGTTACCCTGCTGCAGTCATCACACTTGGGTTATCCTGCCATCAGGTGGTCCCGCAGTCGGCCTGAATTCCAAAGTCTTGGTCCGGCGTCAGTTGCTGTCGCTTCTTCCCTGACGTCAGTACGCCAGGGGTATATGAGGCATCCAATGCCAGTTTCTTCAGTCTTTCTTGCTGCGCGATGCCTGAAACAGAAGCAGTTCGCAAGTGCCGGTTGGCCGACACCTGAGATTTTCGATTTGAATTTCAGTCCGAAGTCTTCAATAAAGCTAAGTACCCCATTGGGGAACCTTTTCTTGCCTCAGTCCGATGTCAGAAAAAGTTAACAATTGCATTTCTTTTGGGAAGCAAATGCCTCATAAGGACTTCCATTCTTTTTGTATTCCTTGCCTAGGCCCAGACCATGACGTCACATGTTGTCACTTTTGTGCTAGGTTTAATAAACGAACTATCAAACGCCGTTTTGATTTCGCACGACATTACTTTGCTAGGAAATTTAATTATATCATGCCGTCGGAGCAGCCGACGACCGGCATGCATAAAAAACGCAAGGATAAGGACAGGCAGCTCAGGAACAAGCCAGACTCCGAGGCCTCTGCTGGGCCTGTTGCTGGTTCTCAGGTTTTCAGTGAGGCGCCTACGCAGCCACTGACGACCGCAGATTCTCAAGCGGAGTGTACTAGGCCGACGCAGCCATCTTCATTGGGCCCTTCCGACACCAGAGCAGAAGGTGATCCCGGTGCAGTGGAAACACCTTCAGTTACAGAAGGTGTCTTCAGACCGACTACACTCACCATTAATTCTACATTTATGCCTAAGGTGGTGTCCAGTGTGGCCCTCAACCAAACAATTCACTTGCCTACCTTTTATCCAAATCCACAGAACAAGGGTGAGAAAATTCTGCATTCTTTGGACATGCACAGGAAGTTACGCTTCTACTTGGACAGAACTAAAGCTTTCAGAAAGACTGAGCAACTTTGTGTCATATGCTGCAGGATCACAAGGAAAGGCTATCTCAAAGCAGACTTTTTCTAAATGGATAGGCCATTGCATCCATTTTTGCTATTTTCAACATGGCAAATCGGTGCCTAAGGGCATTAGGACTCATTCCACCAGAGTAGCAGCCACTTCAGCGGCCTTCCTCAGAGGAGTACCAACCAAGGATATCTTAGAGGCTGCAATTTGGAGTTCAGTGCACACTTTCACAAAGCACTACCACTTACCTCTTCACTCTAAGTCCAGAGCAGGCTTTGCCACTGCAGTTCTGCAGGGCCTCATAGCCTCTCCTAATCCTATTTAGCCTAGCCACCCATCCTCAGCTTTGGGATTCAACCCAAGAGTAATGACTGCAACAGTGAAACACGATAAACATAGTACAGTTGTGTACCTCCCATAAATGTAGATGTTAGAGTGTATTCACTGTTGCAGTCCAGGTTACCCACCCACCATCCCCCTTTTCTTTGCTGGGATTTATCTGCATTTCTCTGTCCTATACAACTTATTTGGTGTATTAGCTTGTAGATGAAAGGAATGTTATTTTTGTGCATGCATTTTTATTGGCTTATTTTTCAGCCTACCAATTTGGGGGCACCTGACATCTGGGGCAAGAAAAACTGAATAAAATGACATCGGCTGCATCTTTCATACCACCGGCGCACTGACGTCAGGGAAGAGATGACAGCAACCAACGCCGGACCTAGACTTTGGAATTCTGGCCGACTGAGGGTAGCCTGCCAGCAGGATAACCCAAGAGTAATGACTACAACAGTGAATACACTCGAACATCTACATTTATGGTAGGTACACAGCTGTACTTTCTCTGCACTGCCCTTTCGCTTATCTACTGCGCCCAGGGTCTTCACAAAGTGCCTGGCACCAGTAATTGCATTTTGCAGGCAAAGAAACATTCAAATGTATCCTTACCTGGACGATTGTCTAATTCAGGCAGAAAACAAGGACACTCTTCTAAAACATCTGGCATTTGTAAAAAGACTTCTAACTTGTCTAGGGTACACCATAAACGAAAAGAAATCACAACTGTTGCCCTCTCAAATAATTACATTCTTGGGTGCAGGCTTGAGTACAACTGCCCAGATGACTTACCTTACGCCAGAAAAACAAATTCAATTGATGACTTACTTCAAACAAGTGGCCACAAAAACCCAGCCATCTGCAAGACAAATTCTGCAGGCCTTGGGGTTCATGGCTTCCAGCATTCTAATAATTCCATATGCAAGAAGGCATATGAGGAAACTTCAGTGGTACCTAAAAAGCTTATGGAGTCAACATTGTCACAGCCTGCAAACAATGATGTTCATCGTGTTTCACTGTTGCAGTCATTACACTTGGGTTATCCTGCTGGCAGGCTACCCGCAGTTGGCCTGAATTCCAAAGTCTAGGTCCAGCGTCGGTTGCTGTCACCTCTTCCCTGACGTCAGTGCGCCAGGAGTATAAAAGATGCAGCCGACGCCATTTTCTTTAGTCTTTCTTGCCGCGCGGTGCCCGAAGGAAAAGCAGTTCACAAGTGCCGGTCGGCCGACTCCTGAGATTTTGAAATCCGAATTTCAGATCCAAAGTCTTCATTAAAGCTAAGTACCTCGTTGGGGAAACTTTTTCTTGCTCGAGTCCAATGTCAGAAAAAGTTAACAGTTGTATTTCTTGTGGAAACAAATACCTCATAAGGATTTTCATTCTTCCTGTATTCCGTGCCTAAGCCCTGATCACAACGTTGCTAACTGTCGGTTTTGTGCTAGATTTAACCAACGCACTATTAAGCGTCGGTACGATTTTGCCTTTCATTACTTTGGCCGAAGATTCAATTATATAATGTCGTCGGAACAGCCGACGACCAGAGTTTATAAAAAGCGCAAGGAAAAAGAAAAGGACAGGCATCCGAGGTCCAAAACCGACAAGGCTTCCGATAAGCCAGTCGCCGGTTCTCAGTGAGGTGCATTCGCAGCCCCTGGCGCCCGCTACCTCAGAGCCACAGGCCGCTGACGACTCCCACGTGGAGCCAGCTAGGCCTCTGGATACTCAAGGTATTGGACACACGGAAACTATTCCCTCATATGGGTCCGGAGCCACTGAGCAGTCATCGGCTTCTGAGGGTGTTTTCAGACCTACACAGTTATATGTAAAGCCTTCTTCAGCTTACAAAAAAAAGACTAAAGCAATTCTAAAGACAAAGAAACAAGTACAGCATTCTCCTGGACAGACTACCATGCCTAAAAAACAGATGCTCAAAATGGCAGAAGACCTAATTACCTTGATCAGGGGTTCCCATCCCCCTCTTGACAAGAGGCCTAGGCAGGAGACAGAATATGAATCTTCAGATCAGGTTTCCATTTCCTCTGACTCCTCTTCTGAACAGGAATACTCTCTTCCTCCTTACGAGGATTCTGATGCTGAAGAATCTATTCCTTCAGCCTCACCGCCTGAGGATTATTCTTTTGGGGAAAGCCTGCATACCATGAGGGAGCACTTCCACTGGGAGAGCCAAGACTACTCAGAATCTAAGAAAAGGCTTAGAGATTTTCTTTTACTCCTCCGCACAGGTCTTTGGCTATTCCTCCTGTGTTAGACATTGTAAATGATGTATTTTCAGAGTCTGGCCTTCCTCCTGACTCTTTACCTCCTGCCCCTGTTAAACTAGACATATACTACAGGGTTCCAGATTCACATAAATTTCTTTATAAAAACCCTGCTGCTGAACCAGAAACTATTTCTTAGGGTCCCAAAGGGGTCAAGGCTTCTACTGCAAAAAACCCTATCCCCTCTGATAGAGATTCAAGGGCACTAGACAGAAGGGGAAAAAAGGTTTACTGTTTTGCTGCTTTGGCTGTGAGGGCTTTAAATTGTCAATTTCATAAGTTTAAATATCAGCAATACTTAATGTCACTGCCAAAACAGAAAATGTCACATTCTGATTGTGCAGAAAATAAGGAAATACATGATTTATTGCATGCAACTGAACAAGTGGAAAAGCATACATTGCAATGTGGTTTTGATTCTCTGGAGGCCTCTTGCAGGGCTGCAGTTACGGGTTCTGTCATTAGGACGCATGCTTGGTTAAAAGAACAGAATCTGCCTGATCATGTTAAAGCAAAATTATTAGATGCTCCATTACAATACCTTATTTGGTGTTAAAGCAGAGGAGGCATTGAAGAAAATGGAGGACAAAGCGAAATCTATGCAAACAGTAAAGGATTTCTTACAGGTACAGCCACCCAGATTTAGCAGGAACTGGCCTACAAAGAATTGGTCCTTTCCAGTGTCAGACAGGCCACAAAGAGGCAGATACAGATGCCCCATAGGCAGATCCTAGCCCCAGGGCTCATACAGACCTAAACAGTGGGGTGTTTCTACCTCCAAAAGCGGAGAAGACAAATCACAGCCATACAGGAAACAGTCCCAATGACTTTCCTCTGCCAGCACCAAGCACTTATCTTTTGGCAGCCCCCTTAGGGGGAAAAATAGCACTTTTTTCTCAAAATTGGCACATGATCACCCAGGACAAATGGGTCTTGAATATAGTGTCCCAGGGCTACAGGTTCCATTTTCACACCCTGCCAAGGGCAAAAGGTATGCCAGACCAGCCACGCAATCAATGGGCAGAGGCACAAAAACAAGTTTCATCCCTCTTGGACATGAGGGCCATTCAGCAAGTACCACAGCAAGAGCAGGGACAAGGATTTTACTCAAGACCTTTCTTGGTACCCAGAAAAGACAAAGCCTGGAGACCAATAGTGGACCTGTCTATTCTAAATACATTTCTGGACGTTCCAAAATTCAAAATGTTGACTCTGCAGCAGCTTCTGCCCATGCTGGGCAAGAAGGCTTGGCATGTAACTTTGAACCTAAATGAGGCATACCTGCATATTCCAATCAGACAGTCTTGCAGAAGATACCTCAGATTCATAGCTGGCTCAATGCAGTACCAATTCTCTGCACTGTCCTTTGTCTTATCTTCTGCGCCCAGGGTCTTCACAAAATGCCTGGCACCAGTAATTGCATTTTGCAGACAAAGAGGAATTCAGATATATCCTTACTTGGATGATTGCCTTATTCAAGCAGAGAACAAGGACATTCTACTGGAGCATCTGGCGTTTGTAAAAAGATTACTAATTTGCCTAGGGTACACAGTAAATGAAAAGAAATCAAAACTAATACCCTCTCAAGAGATAATATTCCTGGGTGCAAGCTTAAATACAACTGCCCAGATGGCTTATCTCACGCCAGACAAACAAAGGCAACTGACTTCTTACTTCAAAATGTTGGCAACAAAAACCCAGTTATCTGCAAGAAAAATTCTGCAGGCTTTGGGCTTCATGGCATCCTGCATTTTGCTAATTCCATATGCCAGACTGCATATGAGGAAACTACAATGGTATCTAAAAAGTGTTTGGAATTAACATTGTCACAGCCTGGAAACATTAATTACCCTCATTCCTTGCCTGCAACAGGAGTTTCGATGGTGGGCACAGGCCTGTCACCACAACAACGGACAGCAATTCACCCTGCCCCCAGCCAGGCAGTCAGTAACAACGAATGCTTCAGATTATGCCTGGGGGCCCACGTGGCAGGAGAATGTACTCGGGGCACATGGCCCACAAGCCAAAGGCATCTTCATATCAATCAAAAAGAGATGCTAGCTGTTCAGAATGCCCTGACAGCTTTCAAGGATCTACTCCATCCAGGACAACTACTGATAAGGACGGACAATACTACAGTCATGTGGTACATAAACAGGGAGGCACTCATTCCTACCCCCTCTGCAGACAAGCCATGACTTTGTGGGTCACGGCATTGACTTATCAAGTACACCTGCAAGCACAATTCCTGCCAGGAAAGAAAAATACTCTGGCAGATGAACTAAGCAGAAACCTCACTGATCCCCACGAGTCGAAACTGGATCCACAAGTGATAAACATGATAATAAAGAAATGGGGAGCCCAGACATGGATCTGTTTGCCTCCCCTCACAACTGCCAACTACAGAGATTCTGCACAAGGACTTATCACAAGCAAGCATGTAAAGTGGGTGCTCTATCATTTAGCTGGAAAACCCTAACAGTATATGCCTTTCCTCCCCAAGGTACTCCTAAAGGTCAGACAAGAGAAGCCAAAAATTATTTTGATTGCTCCAGACTGGCCCCGCCAGCACTGGTACCCAATCCCAAAGAGCTTGTCTCAAGGCCCAGCCTGGACATTGCCTCTAATTCCTCATTTACTGACCCAACGAAACAATCAGATCATGCACAGCCAACTAAGAACCCTAAATCTGGCAGCATGGTGGGTAATGTAGCCATTCAGAACACACCTCTCTCTAAAGCAGGGATGGATGTTATTTTAGAGGCCAGGAGGCCCAGTACCAGAAAATCTTATGCGGAAAATTGGAAAAGATTCTGTGCTTGGATCCAGGCACAAGGAATTGACACGTTTGTACAAAATATTCCTCAGATTTTACAATACCTAACTGAGATGCTGGACAAATGCCTATCCTTTTCATCAATTAAAATCCATGCCTCTGCCATTTCAACTCATTACAATACAGAACCACCAATTTTTTCACATCCATTGCTAAGACAGTACCTCAGAGGGGCCAAAACATAAGACCTCCAAGGAGAGCACCAATACCTGCATGGGACCTGAATTATGTCTTGGAAAAACTCAACACTGCCGCCCTTTGAGCCAGCCAATACAGCTGAAATAAAGTTCTTATCTTGGAAAACAGCTCTGCTCCTAGCAATAACCTCTGCAAGACGAGTCTCAGAGTTACAGGCACTCATGGCTGTGGAACTTTTTATAATTTTCCATCCAGACAGGGTTTCTCTGAGGACGAACCCAACATTTATGCCTAAGGTAATGTCCAGTGTGGCCCTTAACCAAACCATTCATTTGCCTACCTTTTATCCAAACCCACAGAATAAGGGTGAGAGACTCCTGCATTCTTTGGACATACATACACAGACAGCTACTCTTCTACTTGGACAGAACTAAAGCTTTCAGAAACTGAGCAACTCTTAGTAGCATATGCTGCAGGATCACAAGGAAAGGCCATCTCAAAGCAGACTATTTCAAAATGGATAGGCCACTGCATTCGTTTCTGCTATTCACAACATGGCAAATCAGTGCCTAAGGGCATTAGGCCTCACTCAACCAGAGCAGCAGCCTTCCTCAGAGGAGTACCAACCAAAGACATTTTAGAGGCTGCAACTTGGAGTTCAGTGCACACTTTTACCAAGCACTACCACTTACCTCTCTACTCTAAATCCAGAGCAGGCTTTGCCACTGCAGTTCTGCAGGGCCTTATAGCCTCTCCTAATCCTATTTAGACCCAGCCACCCAACCTCAGCTTTGGGATTCAACCCAAGTGTAATGGCTGCAACAGTGAAACACGATGAACATAGTACAGTTGTGTACCTACCATAAATGTAGATGTTAGAGTGTATTCACTGTTGCAGTCCAGGTTACCCACCCACCACCCCCCTTTTATTTGCTGGGACTTATCTGTACTTCTCTATCCTATACAACCTGTATGGTGTATTTGCTTGAAGATGAAGGAAATGTTTGTTTGTGCATGCATACTTATTGGCATAATTTTCAGCCTACCAATTTGGGGGCACCTGACATCTGGGGCAAGAAAAACTGAAGAAAATGGCATCGGTTGCTTCTTTTATACCCCTGGCGCACTGATGTCAGGGAAGAGGGGACAGCAACCGACACCGGACCTAGACTTTGGAATTCAGACCGACTGCGGGTAGCCTGCCAGCAGGATAACCCAAGTGTAATGACTGCAACAGTGAATACACTTGAACATCTACATTTATGGTAGGTACACAACTGTACTATTCCTATCATTCCTTGCCTGCAGCAAGAGTTCCTATGGTGGGCAGACGCCTGCCACCAAAACAAGGGACTGTCATTCATTCCACCCCCTGCCACCCAAACCCTGACTACAGATGCATCAGATTATGCTTGGGGGGCATATCTGGCAGGGAAATGCATTCAGGGCCAATGGACCCCAAATCAAATACACCTACATATCAACCAGAAAGAGATGCTAGCTGTACAGAATGCTCTGACAGCCTTCAAGGACTATCTTCATCCAGAACAACTACTGATAAAGACAGACAACACCACAGTCATGTGGTACATAAACAAGCAGGGGGTTACCCATTCCTACCCCCTTTGCAGACTAGCCATGACTTTGTGGAGCATGGCCTTGATTTATGAAATACATCTACAAGCTCAATTCCTGCCAAGAAAGCAAAATACTCTGGCAGACGAACTAAGCAGAAATCTTATGGACCCACATGAATGGAAACCGGATCCACAAATCTTCAGCATGTTGACATGCAAATCGGGGAGCCCAGACATAGATCTTTTTGCCTCACCCCAAAACTATCAGTTGGACAAATTCTGCATAAGAATTCATCACAAAATAGCTTGGAAAGTGGATGCTCTGTCCTTCAGCTGGAAAAACCTATCAGTCTATGCCTTTCCCCCTCTGCCTCTACTCTCCAAGGTCTTACTAAAAGTCAGACAGGAAAAACCAAAAATGATTCTGATTGCTCCAGACTGGCCTCGCCAACACTGGTACCCGTTCCTACGCAATATGTCGCACCTTCTTCCTTGGTACCTGCCTCAGACACCTTATCTACTGTCTCAGCAGAACTATGAAATTCTGCACACTCTGCTCCAAACTCTGAATCTGGCAGCATGGCTAATCAACTAATTTCACCAATTACATCTCTCAGCAAACCTGTGATGGATATCATTTTGGTGGCTAGAGGGCCTGCTACTAGAAAATCTTATGCTGACAAATGGAAAAGATTCTGTGCCTGGAACCACGGACAAGGAATAAGCACAGCAATGCCCAATATTCCTCAAATTCTGCAATATTTAACTGAGATGCTTTACAAGGGCCTATCTTTTTTTTCTTCCATAAAAATCCATGCCTCTTCCATTTCAGCTCATTACAACACAGAGCCCTCCCCTCTTTTCTCATCCCTTGCTAAAGCAGTACCTCAGAGGGGCCAGAAATGTAAGACCTCCCAGGAGAACACAAACTCCTGCATGGGAACTCAATTATGTGTTGGAAAAACTCACTCTACCTCCTTTTGAGCCAGCTGCTACTGCAGACCTAACATTTCTCTCTTGGAAGACAGCTTTTCTTTTAGTAGTCACTTCAGCTAGAAGGATTTCAGAACTACAGGCCCTCATGGCAGTGGAGCCTTTTATTATCTTTTACCCGGACAGGGTGGCTCTCAGGACCAATCCATCCTATATGCCTAAAGTGGTATATAGTGTGACCTTTCTTTTACTATGCTTAAAAGCTTTTTTGGTGTATTTGCTTTTATTTGGAGGTATATTTTTTGTGTTCTAAATTATAGGGGCAAGAAAAACTGATGAAAATGGCGTCGGCTGTATGTTTTATACCACTGACGACCTGATGTCATGGAAGAAGGGACAGCAACTGACGCAGGACCCAAGACTTTGTTAATCAGGCCGACTGAGGGCAACCTGCCAGCAGATTACCAAAATGTAATGACTGCAACAGTGAATATACTTGAACATCTACATTTATGGTAAATGTACACAACTGTACTTTTTCTTTCCACACCTTTCCAGTACCCAAAGGATTCCCAGATGCTCTTCCAAATCAAAGGGCAGAAGTAGAAAAGCAAATTTTGTCTCCGTTACATCTGGGAGCAATAGAATCAGTTCCTGCTCAGCACGTAGGCCAGTGATTCTATTCCAGACTTTTCCTAGTTTCAAAAAAGAAGGTATCTGGTGTCTTGTCCTGGATCTATCCATCCTGAACACTTTCTTGATAATTCCAAAGTTCAGAATGCTCACTCTGCATCAGTTACTGCCAGTGTTAGAAATGATTCCTAGCTAGTAACATAGGTTCAAAGGTAGGTACTAGGCTGTTGGCCCTAGGGCCTATACAAGCCTAGCCAGAAAGGTACCCTGGCTTTCGCCACTCAGGAAAATTATGTTCCTGTGCCACTGTCAAGCAGAACCACAAAAGTGATCCCTGGGGTGAATTTCCTATTACCCATCCAATCATCAAGATTTTTCTTGAGTGCTAATGAGGAGCTCTGTTTGACATAGATAGGTAGTCTGTTCCAGAGTATGGGAAGTCTCTGGGACAGGGATCTATCCCTCCAGCATGTTCTGTTTATTGTATCTCATTGGATCTCAAAGAAGCTTATCTGCACATCCCTATCAGGGAAAGTTGCAGGCAATACCTTCTCTCTCTTGCTGGTATTTGCGGTTTAGGTGGTTCTTTCTCTTGCTGGTACAATTTATTTGGCATTACATTTCGTTTCAGGGTGGGCAAGCAACATTATCAATTCTATGCGCTGCCCTTTGGCTTATCTACTGCTCCCAGAGTTTTCACAAAGTGCCTGGCTCCAGTCATTGCTTTTTGCAGCCAAAAGAAAATTCAGATTTATCCATACTTGGACGACTGTCTAATTCAAGCAAATTCTCCGGAACAGCTGCTAAAGGACTTAGAATTTGTGAAGACTCTTCTCTCTTCCCTGGGTTACACTCTCAATGTGGAAAAATCAAAAATGGTACCATCCAAAGAGATTACGTTTCTGGGAGCGAGTCTGAACACAGCCGCCCAGATGATATATCTCACCCAGGGGAAGCAGACAACTATTTCAATTTACTTCAAGGATTTGGCAAGCCTGTCCCAGCTCCCTGCAAGGAAATACTTGCATGCTCTGGGATTCATGGCCTCTTGCATTCTCTTGATTCCATATGCAAAACTGCATATGAGGAAATTGCAATGGTACCTCAAGAACACTTGGTGTCGACACACACAGGACCTGGATATGATAATTCCCATCTGCGGGCAGAGTTTCTTTGGTGAGCAACAGCCTGTCTACAGAAAAAAAAGGCATGCCTTTTCGCCCACCCCTGGCCACTCAAGTTCTTACCACAGACTCATCGGACTGTGCCTTGGGAGCTCACCTGGATGGCAGATACATACAGGGAAGTAGGAATGCCCAGCAGATGCACCTGCACATAAATTTAAAGGAGGTGATGGCAGTCCAGCAGGCTTTACTAGCTTTCAAGCATCTTCTTTCTCCAGGGACCCTTCTTGTCAGGACAGACAACACCACAGTCATGTGGTACATCAACAAGCAGGGAGGGACTCATTCTTACCTCCTGTGCAGACAGAGCATGAGTCTCTGGTCCATAGCAGCATCCCTGGACCTGCATCTCCTAGCTCAATTTCTTCCAGGAAGGCTCAATGTTTTGGCAATCCAGTAGAGCAGACAGACCCTGGATCCTCACGAGTGGCAGCTGAACAGAGGAGTTTTTTACAGCATCCTTCAACGTTGGGGCACTCCTCAAGAAGATCTCTTCCCCTCTCCAGACAACCATCTTCTACCTCTTTTTTGCACCAGACAGCTTCACAGCAGAGCCTGGAGAGTGGATGCTCTGTTCTTCCCTTGGACGCTGCTGTCAGTTTATGCCTTCCCTCCTCTTCTTCCCAGAGTATTGTTGAAGATCAGTGACTAACGACCATGGACTTTTCTCATAGCTCCGGACTGGCCCATTGGGAGAGACTGCGAAGCAGTGGATACCAATTTCCTCCTTGGCATCTTCCTCTGAGGCCAGATCTTTTGGTTCAGGAATGGGGAAACATTCTACAGCCTCGTCTTCAGTCTCTCCATTTGGCAGCTTGGCTCATTGTATGACTCCATCCTATTCTTCCCTGTCCCAGCAGGTGGTTGATGTGCTGAAGGAGACCTAGCACTAGGAAATCTTATGCTGGCAAATGGGAAAGATTCTCTCTTTGGATGCAGGCTAGAGGGGAATCTTCTTCACAGCCTACCCTTCCTCTGATCCTAGAATATCTGGCTGATTTGCTTCAGGGTGGTCTTTCTTTTTCCTCTGTCAAGATCCATGCTTCAGCCATTTCTGTTCATTGTTCTTTTGAACAATCCATTTTCTCTCATCCTCTGATGAAAATGTTTCTCAGGGGTGCTTGTGACTTAAAACCTCCCAGAAGGGCGCCTACTCCAGCCTGGGATCTTAATTTTGTTATAGAGAAACTCACTCTTCCTCCTTTTGAGCCAGCTGCCACTGCAAATTTAAAGTTTCTCTCATGGAAGACTGCCTTCCTTTTGGCTATATCTTCAGCAAGGAGGGTTTCAGAGCTGCAGGCTTTGATGGCTGTGGAGCCTTTTCTTGTTTTCCATGCAGATAGGGTCTCTCTGAGAACCAACCCCTCCTTTATGCCTAAGGTGGTTTCTATCCTGACTCTTAATCAGTCCATATACCTTCCTACCTTCTTTCCTAATCCTCAGAATAGAGGTGAGAGGATCCTACATTCTCTTGATGTGCATAGACAGCTCAGGTTTCACCTGGAAAGACCTTCGGAAATCAGCTCAGCTATTGGTCAGCTTTGCCCCTGGAGCCCAGGGCAAGGCTATTTCTAAGCAAACCATTTCCAAGTGGATTGCACATTGTATTACTTTTTGTTATTCCTTTCATGGCAAGGTTCCTCCTCAAGGGGTTAGGACCCACCCAACTAGAGCAGCTTCCACTTCTGCAGCCTTTTTAAGGGGTGTCCCTACGAAAGACATTTTGGAAGCTGCCACATAGTGGTCTGTTCACACTTTCACAAAGCATTATAATTTGTCTTTGTTTTCTAGAGCCAGGGCAGGGTTTGACACTGCTGTTCTGCAGGGCATTCTCCCCAATTCTTGATTCGGTTGGTTCCTCCTCCCTTTTCTCTGGGCTTTGGTAATCAACCCATTGGTTAGGACTGCAACAGTGAAACACGATGAACATAGTACAGTTGTGTACACTTACCATAAATGTAGAGGTTCGAGTGTATTCACTGTTGCAGTCCTGCTTTCCCTCCCTCCTTCCCCCTTTTTCTCTTTTCTTAAGGTACAGCTAAATTTAGTGTAAGCCTTGTTTTCTGGGGGCTTCTGACTGTTATGGCAAGAAAAACTGAGGAAGTGACGTCGGCTGCTCCTTTTGTATCGTACGCCCTGACGTCCTTTACAACCGATGGCAGCCAACATCATTTTTACTTACCTCTGGTATGCTGACCGTTCGAGGGCTACCGGGAGCCAGATAACCCATTGGTTAGGACTGCAACAGTGAATACACTCTAACATCTACATTTATGGTAAGTGTACACAACTGTACTTTCTTCATCCTGTTCTCAATGTCATTGCTTTATTTCAGTTGCTTTCCAGGCTGATCCTTTCTCTAAACTTCTCAAAATGCCTCATCACCCAATTCAGGGCCTTTTTCATATTTTCTTCCGTTAAAATACAATAGTTTATGAATGTATAGAAACATGTTTTTTCCGTTCCCTTTTTTCCAAGCATTATAGCTCCTGATTTACAATTCTTCTTAACGCATACTTCACTGTTTAAAAGTTTGACTGTGTATCCCTACCCTGGGTCTGTCTGGATCTGCACGTCCCTTGCTGACATAAACCTGATAACTTTTCCTGCTGGTTTTTATACATGGCCTTTCTCACCTTATGAAATAATAATCTGCTTCCCAGACTTCCAGCACTTTATTTGCAGTCCCCATTTGGCTGAATCAAAGGCCGTCTTGCTACATGAACATCCCACCCTTCTTTTTCCTGTCCTCCTCCTCTGCTTTTTCTGTGAAAGTAATCAGCATACCTCTCAAGTGTACGTCATTACGAGGAACGTACCTCATTGGGGTCTTAAGTTCATATTCCTCAAAGTTCCTCGAAGTTCCACATTGAAAGACTGTCACACATTCAGTGTTAGGAGTGCAATCCATGATAAATAGAAATGAATCATACTAATTCGTTAAATGATCTTCTTTATAAGTAAAACCAGCATATTTTAACCATTTTATGGCCTTCCTAGTTGAAGTTGTTAGTAAGCCATTAGTTTGTGTTCCACATTTTGCCCATTTGTTCCACATTGAGGGCTAGTGTTCCTCATTTTGGAGATGGAAACTTGAGAGCTATGGTCATCAAAAGCCACCAGTTGTCCAAGTACCCTCCCGGGACAAACATGCATTACCTTTATATCTGTTTTTCAGGAAAATCATCTCAATTCTTGAAGCTAAAACCTTTTCCAGAAATTTGGGATCTGTTTATGAGAGAAATCAGTTTAAGTGATATGGACTCCATTTTTTCCAACCATCTGTTAGGGGGTACTATTGTCTTTATTTATTTATTCACAGTTGTTTACCGGGATAGTCTGTCTGGGTGTAAGCTCGTTTTCAGCGGAGTCCCAGGGAGAAAAGCTCCATAAATACCATATGCATTAATGTACAAGAAATAAAATACATTAATAAAATAAGAGAAATACAAATTTCCATTGGCTTTGAAAACGTAAATATTAAGATCACAGAATAGTATCATAAGCATTGTTTACAAGTTTAGAAGATTTTTATTTCTTTTTTTTTTTTTTTTTTGTTAGGTATATAAATTTATATTAGTGAGGTTAATGTAGACAGAGAAAGAGAAAAAGGCAAAAAGAAAAGAGGAAAAAAAAGATTCTGATAAAGTTCATAAGAGGTCATAAAAGGCTACTAATCTTGGGGGAATACTTAACCTGGATTGATACAGGAACAAATCCATTTACTGTATAGGTGGTCTTTTAACTGTTTCCTGAATTGAATAGGGTTAGAAGTATTTAAAATATGTTTGTGCTTTACTTTCACAGTTGAACTTTGCAGAAACCCTGTCTTTTAAAAGAGAGTTAACAAAGAATGCCAGTACTGGAGCCTGAAAGCACTCAGACTCTGTCCTCTTTGCTGCCAAGAAGGCAGATTCATTCTTTCTCTGTCTCTCTCCAAGTCCCCAGGTAGCAGACTGACTCCTTGAGATCAGCCATTCTTGGGTAGATTCTCATGTGATCTTTTTTCTCAAGCATATAGCTTACATACCACAGCACTTTGCTACCTTGCCAACAAAGAGGAAGTCTGATGCCTTATACAGGACTGGTGAGAGAATTTACTCATCTGCCCTATTGAGTCTGGGAACCCTCCAGATTTTGTCTCGTATGTACATCTTGATCCTCTCAGATGGAAGAGACAACTGGCAAAACTTTTTTACTTCTCTTGAGTCCAGCTCAAGAAGGAAAAGGTTAAGACTGTGTTCACATTTGATCTCCTTATAACCTGCTGGAACTTTGAAACTGATACTTTTAACTAGAGCTGCATGAATGCATGACTAAATCCATCCTTTCTTAAATAGGAGTTCAGAAACTCAGTGGGGTAGGATCTAGTCTGACTACTTTGTTGCGCCACTGTGGATTACCTTTTGAAGAAAAAACTGCTTTTCACCACTGTGGAGGATTTTTTGCTTCTCATTCAGCCTCTTCCGCCCCCATACCTCCTCCTGTTTTAGACCAAAACACACCCTAAAAAAGAGTAAAACTCCTTGCAGGCTGAGGAGGGATTGACACATCCCATGGTCTTGTTACTTCCAGTCCATTTTTAAGTGGCCCAGGAGTACAGTAGTCTCAGTCCTGATTTGTGGTCTGAGATGCTGCTGTATTAGGTACTAGGCTATCAGCCCAAGGGCCTAAGTAAGCCTAGCCAACAAGGTTCCCTGGCTTACGCCACCTAAGAAAGTTAATTTCTTGTGCCCCTGTCGAGCAGAGCCACAGACGTGATCCCTGGGGTACATTTCCTATTTCCTATCCACTCATCAAGATTTTTCTTGAAGAGTGCTAATGCTTTGACATAGATGGGTAGCTTTTTCCAGAGTATAGGAAGTTGCTGGGATAGGAATCTGTCCCTCCAACATGTCCTGTTTATTGTGGTGACAAGGTTTAGGTCCCTAGAGCGTGTAGCTCGGAGAGATTGGGATTTCTTTAGGTGTAGAGTGTCCAACAGCTCTGGGTTTAACATAGTTTATATATTAGGCAGAGATCTCCTTGGAGTAGGTGATACGCTGCAGAGTAAAGCTGGAGATTTTTGAGACTGTCAGTGTAGGGCATCTGTTTGAGGCCAGTAATCCTCTTTGTGAGGTACTTCTGTGGCCTTTCCAGCTGCTGCAGATGTCTTGTGAGGTACATTCCGAAAGGGGCGTTGTACTCTATAATGGGTCTAATGAGTGCTGAGTAGAGGTGAACAATGACCTCTTTTTTCCTGGATGAGAACCCTTTTGTGATGAGGTGTGCTGCATAGAAGGATTTCCTGACTACTCTGGCGATGTGATTATCAAAGGAGAGACTACTGTCCACCTGTGTCCCAAGGTCTCTTTATCACACTTTCAGCGTTAAGTAGACTACCATGTATGATGTTCATCGTGTTTCACTGTTGCAGTCATTACACTTGGGTTATCCTGCTGGCACGCTACCCGCAGTCGGCCTGAATTCCAAAGTCTAGGTCCGGCGTCGGTTGCTGTCACCTCTTCCCTGACATCAGTGCGCCAGGGGTATAAAAGATGCAGCCGACGCCATTTTCTTCAGTCTTTCTTGCCGTGCGGTGCCCGAAGTATAAGCAGGTCACAAGTGCCGGTCGGCCGACTACTGAGATTTTCATATACGAATTTCAGATCCGAAGTCTTCATTAAAGCTAAGTACCCCGTTGGGGAAACTTTTTCCTTGCTCCAGTCCGATGTCTGAAAAAGTTAACAATTGTATTTCTTGTGGGAAGCAAATACCTCATAAGGATTTTCATTCTTACTGTATTCCTTGCCTCCGTGGTGGTGGTTTTGCGGTAGCGTTGTTGCCTCACAGTAAGATGCTGTCCGGTTCGATTTTCCGCTACAGCGTCTTCTGCGTGGAGACATGCGTGAATGGTCGTACCTTCATTGAAGGTTGTGCGTCAGGCCTGGCAAGCCGGTACGTAAAAATCAACTGCCAGTCATTAGCGGACCGGAGTTCTGCTGTGGCAACCCCTAACCGGGAAAAGCCGAAAGACACAAATAAACTGTATTCCTTGCCTCGGCCCTGATCACAACGTTGCTAGCTGTCGGTTTTGTGCTAGATTTAACCAACGCACTATTAAGCGTCGGTACGATTTTGCCTTTCATTACTTTGGCCGAAGATTCAATTATATAATGCCGTCGGAACAGCCAACGACCGGAGTTTATAAAAAGCGCAAGGAAAAAGAAAAGGCAGGCATCCGAGGTCCAAAACCGACGACGAGGCTTCCGCTAAGCCAGTCGCCGGTTCTCAGTGAGGTGCTTTCGCAGCTCCTGGCGCCCGCTACCTCAGAGCCACAGGCCGCTGACGACTCCCACGTGGAGCCAGCTAGGCCTCTGGATACTCTAGGTATTGGACACTCGGAAACTATTCCCTCATATGGGTCCGGAGCCGCTGAGCAGGCATCGGCTTCTGAGGGTGTTTTCAGACCTACACAGTTGTATGTAAAGCCTACTTCAGCTTCCAAAGCAAAGACTAAAGCAGTTCTAAAGACAAAGAAACAAGTACAGCATTCTCCTGGACAGACTTCTATGCCTAAAAAAACAGATGCTCAAAATGGCCGAAGACCTAGTTACCTTGATCACGGGTTCCCCTGACAAGAGGCCTAGGCAAGAGACAGAATATGAATCTTCTGATCAGGTTTCCATTTCCTCTGACTCCTCTTCTGAACAGGAATACTTTCTTTCTCCTTATGAGGATTCTGATGCTGAAGAATCTATTCCTTCAACCTCACCGCCTGAGGATTATTCTTTTGGGGAAACCCTGCATGCCATGAGAGAGTTCTTCCACTGGGAGAGCCAACACTATTCAGAATCTAAGAAAAGGCTTAGATATTTTCTTTTACTACCTCAACACAGGCCTTTGGCTATTCCTCCTGTGTTAGACATTGTAGATGATGTATTTTCAGAGTCCGGACTTTCTCCTGACTCTTTACCTCCTGCCCCTGTTAAACCAGACAGATACCACAGGGCTCCAGATTCACATAAATTTCTTTATAAAAACCCTGCTGCTGACCCAGAAACTATTTCTTAGGGTCCCAAAGTGGTCAAGGTTCTACTGCAAAAAACCCTATCCCCTCTGCTAGAGATTCAAGGGCACTAGACATATGGGGAAAAAAGGTTTACACTTCTGCTGCTTCAGCTGTGATGGCTTTAAATTGTCAATTTCATATGCTTAAATATCAGCAATATTTAATATCACTGCTAAAACAGAAAATGTTGTCAAATTCTGATTGTGCAGAAAATAAGGAAATACATGATTTATTGCATGCAACTGAACCAGTGGGAAAGCATACATTGCAGTGTGGTTTTGATTCTCTAGAGACCTCTTGCAGGCCTGCAGTTATGGGTTTTGTCATTAGGAGGCATGCTTGGTTAAAGGAAGAGAATCTGCCTGATCATGTTAAAGCAAAATTATTTAGATGCTCCATTACAGCATGATACCTTATTTGGTGTTAAAGCAGAGGAGGTGTTGAAGAAAATGGAGGACAAAGCGAAATCTATGCAAACAGTAAAGGATTTCTTACAGGTACAGCCACCCAGATTTAGCAGGAACTAGCCTACAAAGAATTGGTCCTTTCCAGTGTCAGACAGGCCACAAAGAAGCAGATCCCAGCCCCAGGGCTCATACAGGAATAAACAGTGGGGCGCTTCTACCTCCAAAAGCGGAGAAGACAATTTTTGGCAGCCCCCTTTGGGAAAAATTAGCACTTTTTTTCTCAAAATTGGCACATGATCACCCAGGACAAATGGGTCTTGAATGTAGTGTCCCAGGGCTACAGGTTCCACTTTCACACCCTGCCAAGGGCAAAAGGTATGCCAGACCTGCCACACAATCAATGGGCAGAGGCACAAAAACAAATTTCATCCCTCATGGACATGAGGGCCATTCAGCAAGTACCACAGCAAGAGCAGAGACAAGGATTTTACTCAAGACTTTTCTTGGTACCCAGAAAAGACAAAGCCTGGAGACCAATACTGGACCTGTCCATCCTAAATACATTTCTGGACGTTCCAAAATTCAAAATGTTGACACCGCAGCAGCTTCTGCCCATGCTGGGCAAGAAGGCTTGGCTTGTAACTTTGGACCTAAAAGAGGCATACCTGCATATTCCAATCAGACAATCTTACAGAAGATACCTCAGATTCATAGCTGGTGCAGTGCACTACCAATTCTCTGCACTGCCCTTTGGCTTATCTACTGCGCCCAGGGTCTTCACAAAATGCCTGGCACCAGTAATTGCATTTTGCCGACAAAGAGGAATTCAAATATATCCTTACATGGATGATTGCCTTATTCAAGCAGAGAACAAGGACATTCTACTAAAGCATCTGGCGTTTATATAAAGATTACTAATTTGCCTAGGGTACGCAGTAAACGAAAAGAAATCAAAACTAGTACCCTCTCAAGAGGTAATATTCCTGGGTGCAAGCTTAGATACAACTGCCCAGATGGCTTATCTCACGCCAGACAAACAAAGGCAACTGACTTCTTACTTCAAAATGTTGGCAACAAAGACCCAGTTATCTGCAAGAAAACCTCTACAGGCTTTGGGCTTCATGGCAACCTGCATTCTGCTAATTCCATATGCACAAAACTTTGGCGTTGAACAGGATCGCTATAACGCCTTACTTAGGAATCACTGGTACAGCAATACTGAAACAATCTCTGCTCACAGAATAAAATTCGTCCAAAGGTAAAAAATGAAGACCAGAATTTATTTAGTACAAGGTTTAGCGCTTTCACCTACAACACGTAGGCTTCCTCAGAACAAATAAATTAACTCCTCAAAACATTTAAATACTTGATTTTGGCGCCAAAATTTAAAAACATTTAAAGAGACATTCACATAAAAGTAAGCCCCATACGTACATACACCTTTACATACTACATATATATACTCCTTTACTTTCACTTAGATGCACATATGTATAACTTCCAAATAAAATAAATTAATGACATTCATACATAAACATTAATCACACAAAACAATTAATATTAATACACAACAAACTAAATCTACTTAATACTGATGTAAAATTATGTACATTCTAAAAGTGTTTTGGTGGAAATAAAGTCATTAAGGCCAGGGGGGGTGGTAGCATCTGTATATATTTGCCAATAACTCTCCTTAAATGCTAATCTACTTTTCATATTCCCACCCCTGGGGTTGTTTTTAATGACTTCTAAAATACCAAATTTGAACTGATGTTCAATGCCCTTTATCATAACGTGTTTTGCCAAGGCATTTTTCTCATCCTTTTTCTTCATACAATATGTATGAGCATATATTCTCTTTAAAATTTTGTTCCGTCTTATCTATATAGCAAGCGGAACATATACTACACTTGGCAATAGACACTAAGAATTTGGTATTGCAATTTCCCTTTTTAAGAAATAAGGTGGTTTTATTATAATTATCCAACCTTAATTTATCTGTTTCAATAATAAAATTGCACTGATTGCAATGTCCACATTTACTAGTATGTGTCCTGAATTCCTTATCTATCCTACTGCTATCCCTTTCCAAAATGCTTTTTAAATTCTGCCCCATTTTGTATACCACAATAGGTTTTGGTCCTATAATTCCTGGTAGCTCTTCCTTTGACATTAATGTATACCAGTATTTGTTTAATATATGTTTTACTTTATTACTATGTGGTCCATATTCAACTATACATGCCCTTTCGTATGACTTGATACAGGTCTTATTGGACTCAACTACTGTATTCTGTTGTGTTTCTTTATATTTATTACCTAAGAGGGGAATGATGTCCCTTCCCCATCTATTAAATAGTTCATTACTAATATCTTTCATCATTTCCTTGTCATAACCTCTCTCTATAAACAAGGATGTAATAAATCCAACTTCTTTTATTAATTCTTCCTTACTGGATGTCATTCTTAAGGCCCGAATACATTGGCCTTTGTAAATGTTTCTTTTAGTCTTACTAGGATGACAGCTGGTATATTCTACATAGGAATTTGTAAATGTTTCCTTCCGATGTATTTTAGATTGGAACCCCATGTCTGTTCTAACTACAAATGTATCTAAATATGGTACACCTATGGTACTACTGTGCGATGTAAATTTCAAATAATTGCTACTCCCATTTATATATTCTAGGAATTTTGAATAAGAGTCATGATTCCCTTCCCATATTATATAAATATCGTCAAGGAAGCGTGAGTAGTATTTGATCTTACTAAAAAAATGACTTTTAAATATAATATTCTCTTCCCAATTTAGCATCACAAGATTAGCGTATATAGGGGCACAAGCCCCATAGCCACACCCTTGATTTGTCTATATATTTCTCCTTCATTGTATACAAAGTTATTATCCAATACTATAGACATAAGGTCATTAACCAACATGTTTCTCTCGTTAGTTAACTTACTATGTGAAATGACACTCTCCAAAAAGGCTTCTAAGCCTTCTTCCTTAGGAATACACATAAATAAGTCAATAACATCAATTGATGCAAAGATTAATTCTTGTTCACTTAAATAAGTGGGGTAATTCTGTAAAAATTGCCACGAGTCTTTAACCATATGGTTAACATTATCATAAATATGTTTTAATAAATGATCTATAGCTACCCCTAATGGATAGGTTTTGGATTTGCTACCCGATATTATTGGTCTAAATGGTGGGTCACTCAAATTTTTATGTAATTTAGGAATGCCCACCATAGTAGCCAGAAGGGGTGTGTCAACTCTCAAGTAATTATATAACTCTTCTGTTATCCTATTGTCCAAAAGGAATTCCTCTATATATAGATCAATTCTCCTGTATGCTATATTTAGTTCGTTCAGGGAAATGGTCTCATAATTCCCAGATTCATGCAAAATACTATAAATTTTGTTGTTATAAGTCATTTTGTCATAAATGACTACCCCCCCCCCCCTTGTCCGGCTTCATGACCCTAATACTGTCACTAGTGTATAACTCCTCTAATACATTCAGTTCTTCTTTAGTTAAGTTACTTTTAGGTTTTTTTCGCCTTTTATTCATGGTGTACAAATCATGAGTTACTAATTTCTCATATCTACATACATCCTGATTCATTACTGGCATAAAACTACTTTTCTTTTTTAACATATCACTCGGTGCTTTGTTAGCACTACTTTGGTCATTGAACATTATAGCTAAATTTAACTTTCTAATATATTTTTTGAATTCACATATGCTGTCTACTATCCTAAATCCTGTAATAGGAATGTATTTCATTCCTTTGGATAGCAAGCTAAAGTGTGCCTTATTCAATGTCATACTGGTGTAATTAAAAATCTGAAAGTTAGAATGTTTATTCACTATTCCTTCATGAGAAGTAGTGATAACATCTTTATTCAACGAAGTAGTGGACCCTACTCTTTCAGTTGCATTTTGCCGACAAAGAGGAATTCAAATATATCCTTACATGGATGATTGCCTTATTCAAACAGAGAACAAGGACATTCTACTAAAGCATCTGGCGTTTGTATAAAGATTACTAATTTGCCTAGGGTACGCAGTAAACGAAAAGAAATCAAAACTAGTACCCTCTCAAGAGGTAATATTCCTGGGTGCAAGCTTAGATACAACTGCCCAGATGGCTTATCTCACGCCAGACAAACAAAGGCAACTGACTTCTTACTTCAAAATGTTGGCAACAAAGACCCAGTTATCTGCAAGAAAACCTCTACAGGCTTTGGGCTTCATGGCAACCTGCATTCTGCTAATTCCATATGCCAGACTGCATATGAGGAAACTACAGTGATATCTAAAAAGTGTTTGGACTCAACATAGTCACAGCCTGAAAACTTTAATTACCCTAATTCCTTGCCTGCAACAGGAGTTTCGATGGTGGGCACAGGCCTGTCACCACAACAAGGGACAGCCATTCACCCTACCCACAGCCAGGCAGTCAATAACAACAGATGCTTCAGACTATGCCTGGGGGGCCCACATGGCAGGAAAATGTATTCGGGGCACATGGCCCACAAGCCAAAGGCATCTTCATATCAATCAAAAAGAGATGCTAGCTGTTCAGAATGCCCTGACCGCTTTCAAGGATCTACTCCATCCAGGACAACTACTGATAAGGACGGACAATACTACAGTCATGTGGTACATAAACAAACAGGGAGGCACTCATTCCTACCCCCTCTGCAGACAAGCCATGACTTTGTGGGACACAGCATTGACTTATCAAGTACACCTGCAAGCACAATTCCTGCCAGGAAAGAAAAATACTCTGGCAGACGAACTAAGCAGAAACCTCACGGATCCCCATGAGTGGAAACTGGATCCACAAGTCTTCAGCATGATAATAAAGAAATGGGGATGCCCAGACATAAATCTATTTGCCTCCCCTCACAGCTGCCAACTACAGAGATTCTGCACAAGGACTTGTCACAAGCAAGCATGGAAAGTGGATGCTCTATCATTCAGCTGGAAAACCCTAACAATATATGCTTTTCCTCCTCTGCCTCTCCTCCCCAAGGTACTCCTAAAGGTCAGGCAAGAGAAGCCAAAAATTATTCTGATTGCTCCAGACTGGCCCCGCCAGCACTGGTACCCAGTCCTAAAGAACTTGTCTCAAGGCCCAGCCTGGACATTGCCTCTAATTCCTCATTTACTGACCCAACGAAACAATCAGATCCTGCACAGCCAACTCAGAACCCTAAATCTGGCAGCATGGCGGGTAATGTAGCCATTCAGAGCACACCTCTCTCTAAAGCAGTAATGGATGTTATTTTGGAGGCCAGGAGGCCCAGTACCAGAAAATCTTATGCAGAAAAATGGAAAAGATTCTGTGCCTGGAACCAGGCACAAGGAATTGACATGTTTGTACCAAATATTCCTCAGATTTTACAATACCTAACTGAGATGCTGGACAAAGGCCTATCCTTTTCATCAATTAAAATCCATGCCTCTGCCATTTCAGCTCATTACAATACGGAACCACCAATTTTTTCACATCCGTTGCTAAGACAGTACCTCAGAGGGGCCAAAAATATAAGACCTCCAAGGAGAGCACCAATACCTGCATGGGACCTCCGTTATGTCTTGGAAAAACTCACACTGCCGCCTTTTGAGCCAGCCAATACAGCTGAAATGAAGTTCTTATCCTGGAAAACAGCTCCTAGCAATTACCTCTGCAAGACAAGTCTGAGTTACAGGCACTCATGGCTGTGGAACCTTTTATTATTTTCCATCCAGACAGGGTTTCTCTGAGGACGAACCCGACATTTATGCCTAAGGTAATGTCCATTGTGGCACTTAACCAAACCATTCATTTGGCTACTTTTTATCCAAACCCACAGAATAAGGGTGAGAGACTTCTGCATTCTTTGGACATACACAGACAGCTGCGCTTCTATTTGGACAAAACTAAAGCTTTCAGAAATACTGAGCAACTCTTCGTAGCATATGCTGCAGGATCACAAGGAAAGGCTATCTCAAAGCAGACTGTTTCAAAATGGATAGGCCACTGCATTCGTTTCTGCTATTCACAACATGGCAAATCAGTGCCTAAGGGCATTAGGCCTCACTCAACCAGAGCAGCAGCCTTCCTCAGAGGAGTACCAACCAAAGACATTTTAGAGGCTGCAACTTGGAGTTCAGTGCACACGTTTACCAAGCACTACCACTTATCTCTCTACTCTAAATCCAGAGCAGGCTTTGCCCCTGCAGTTCTGCAGGGCCTTATAGCCTCTCCTAATCCTATTTAGACCCAGCCACCCAACCTCAGCTTTGGGATTCAACCTAAGTGTAATGACTGCAACAGTGAAACATGATGAACATAGTACAGTTGTGTGCCTACCATAAATGTAGATGTTCGAGTGTATTCACTGTTGCAGTCCAGGTTACCCACCCACCATCCCCCTTTCCTTTGCTGGGACTTATCTGTACTTCTCTATCCTATACAACCTATGTGGTGTATTTGCTTGTAGATGAAGGAAATGTTTATTTTTGTGCATGCATACTTATTGGCATAATTTTCAGCCTACCAATTTGGGGGCACCTGACATCTGGGGCAAGAAAAACTGAAGAAAATGGCGTCGGCTGCATCTTTTATACCCCTGGCGATCTGACACCAGGGAAGTGGCGACCGCAACCGACACCGGACCTAGACTTTGGAATTCAGGCCGACTGCGGGTAGCCTGCCAACAGGATAACCCAAGTGTAATGACTGCAACAGTGAATACACTCGAACATCTACATTTATGGTAGGTACACAACTGTACTTTGTAGCTCATGGGTACAAAGTTTTTACCAAAGGGGATGACAGTATGCTTTTTGGCATTGAGCTTGAGGCCATGGCTTTGACACGAGGGATCTGTCTTCGTGAGGCCCTTTTGTAGGATGTCCACATCGTTAGGAGTTTCAGTTATGGCTCCTAGTTTGCAGTCATCTGCGAATTTAGTTAGCCAAAGACATTCTGTGTTAGCCTGCACTTCAGAAAAGTAGATACCAAACAGGAGAGGTCCCAGGATTGAACCCTGTGGTACGCCACTTGTCACTGGTTTGAAGTCAGATTTGGAGTCTGCAACTTTTACAGTGTGGGTTCTGTCAGTGAGCCAGTTGGCAACCCATCTTGTGACATAGGGATTTATACCTAGTTTAGTGAGTTTAGCTATAATTCCAGATTGGGGGATGGTGTTGAAAGCCTTGGCGAGGTCAAGATAGGCTGTGTGAACCACCTTACCCTCGTCTATGGCTTTGGTGACTGCCTCAAAGAAGTCAATGAGATTCAGAAGGCATGATCTGCCAATGTCTTTGTGTATGAATTCCATGGTAATACGTTCCATAGCCTTGCAGACCAGGCTCGTCAGGCTAATAGGGCAATAGTTCCCAGGATCAGTGGTGGCTCCCCCTTTGTGGAGTGGGATAACTGTTACTGTGCACCATTCAGTGGGCACAAAGCCTGATGTGAGACTATGATTGAACATGGTGCTTAGGTGCAGAGCCAGTTCGTTCTGAAGTTCGTGTAAAACACAGCCCGGGATGCTGTCCGGTCCCATGGATGTTGTAGTTTTGGTTTTAGAAAGGGCAGCTTTTTACCTGCATAGATGTGATTACAGGGACTCTGCATTCTTCCTGTGTAGATATGGGTCCTTTAGAGGGTGAGAGCGGAGTAAAGTTAGCACTGAACCTATCTGCCAGGATATTGGCAATATCAGTTGTTTCTGTAATTTTTGTGCCGTTGTGCTGTAACTCAGAGCAGATCTGGGTGTTGCCATTGAGATTCTTAACATAGCTATAGAATGATTTTGTGGATGCCCGTAGAATCAGTGGCAATTTTGTTTTCGTAGCTAGCTTTGGAGGATCTTATAAGGGATCTCAGCTTCTTACTGAGGCTGACCAGGGAGCTCCTCCACTCATGGGATTTTACTCTATTTTGCAACAGGGTCTACCTTCTGTTGTAGAGTTTGTTTATGGCAGGTGACCACCAGATTGGCTTCCCTTTTTTGGAGGATAGCGTCTTGGTTCTGTTTGGGATAGCACACTCCATGCACTCGTATAAGTGCTTATAGAGTGCATTTATGTAGGATTCAGCAGTCGTAACTGTGTTGTCCATTTGCTTGGGTGACATGAAGTTCGCCACTTCTGTTTTAAGCATGAAGTTGGCTTTGGAGAAATTTTTACCATGGTTTCCTTAATGGTGGGTGGGGTGGGATGTGGATATCTAGGGTGATTAGCTTATGGTCGGACCTGACCAACGAGGAGTTGATTTCAGGTGTGGTTCACTGGTCACTCGTGTTGGTAATGACTAGGTCTAGGGTATTGTTGCCCATCTAGTGGGGATGTGGATAAGCTGATCCAGGGCATTGAAATTTATGACTTCAGAAAGCATTGAGCGAAGTGTCTGTACATGAGTAGCTTTCCCAGTTAATGGTGGGGTAATTGAAATCACCCATTATTAGGGTGTTTGGTTGAACCCTAATATTTTCCAGTATGTCAAGAAAAGAGGAGTGGGAATCCTGGGGCATGGTGGGGGATCTGTAGCAAGCTACAATTTGGGATTGCAGTTTTGCCCAGAGTTAGTTGCACTTGGATAATCTCAGATGCATTATGCTGTGCAACTAGCCTGGAGGTGTGGATATCCTTAATGAACATGGACACAACTCCGCCTTTGGTGTTTTGGTCCAGGTTAGATGGCCAGAAAGTGTGGTATGAGTTATAGCCTGGAATGCCTGGTAGAGCCTTTAACCAGGTCTCAGTCACTGCACAGATATTGATGTTCTCCATTTTAAGGGGTGCCTCGAGTGGGTGCATTTTGAGATTTAGACTTGTAGCATTGAGTAGCATTACCCTCAGTTATTGCTTGCCTGTTCCGGTGGTAAATTTGTCATTTAAACCTTGCCTAAAAAAGATGTTGCCATGGTATGCCAAGTTTTATAACTCTTAGATTCTTCCTCTGAAAAAACTCTACTAAGAAACCAAATTGTGTCTCCAAAGAACTCTTGGGGCGGACTCAGGCTGCATATTCACAGGGAATATAGAGGATGTGCCTCTTTAACAGCAAGGCCAAGGGTCCTTCTGTTGCTTCTGTCAGATTCCAGAGATGGCTGACATTTTCCATCCCATCCCAGAACCTTGGTGATTTTAGCATGGTTATTTGGTATTGTATGTTCCTGGTGATAACTTAGAGAGGATCAAGCCTATGCTACCAGAGAGTGCTTGATTGTGTTGGTGGACGTTTTTTGGACATGTCATTCTCTGGATTCATCACAGGAGGATGTCCTTCAAGGATGCATCTGCAGTCTTTACAAATGGGTTGTCCTGTCGTCAGGCAGCCCTTCGGTCGGCCGGATTCCAAAGTCTAGGTCTGGCCTCGGCTGGTGTCGCACTTCACCCGACGTCATAGCTGCAGTTTTTCGGGTATAAAGGCATCAGCCGATGCCATTTTCCTCAGTCTTTCTTGCCGCGTGGCCAAGCAGAAGCTGTTCGCAAGTGCGGTCGGTCAGAACCAGAGATTACTACTACGAATACTACTTGAAGACTTCTAAAAGCTAAGTACCCGTTGGGGACTCTTTCTTGCCTCAGCCGATGTCAGAAAAAGTGAATAACTGTTTAACTTGTGGGAAACAAATACCTCATAAAGATTTCCACTCTTACTGCTTACCTTGTCTAGGCCCAGACCACGCGTCGCAGCTTGTCTAGCCTGTGCTTCTTTAACCGGCGGACGCTTAGACGTCGGTCGGAGTTTGCTAAGGAGTTTTTCGCTCGATTTTGCTTATATTATGCCTTCGGATCCTCCGACTTCGCAAATATCTAAAAACGCAAGGAAAAGGACCGACACTTTCGCGCCGCGGTTTCGGCGAAACCGGTTAAGCCAACCGCGAGTGTCTCTGTTTCGGCTGAAACTGAGCAAGCGGTTCCTCCTTCAGCCGAAAACTTTCCTCCTGCCGAGGCCTCTTCTAACCTCGTGGAATCGGCTTCTGATATCCCACCTACTGTTACAGTTTCTCCGGAATTATCAGACACTATTCCCTTGGATATTTCAACCCCTGCACGTGGAGCTGCTAGGCCACCTGCAGCCATGTCCATTAAGGCCTTTGCCAGGGCTAAAGCAGCTAAAACTACTAAATCTGTGCCTGCTAAGCCCCCCTCTCACAGGCCTAGCTCTAGTTCACAAATGCTTACTTTAGCAGAGGATCTCATTTCTTTAATTCGAGGATCCCAACCTCAACCAGACAGGGCCTCTCACCCGCCTCCAGAGAAGAGGCCTAGAGCAGAGCCCCCTGAGCCAGTGTCTACTGATGATTCCTCTGATGACTCAAATGATACAGACCCTCCAGAGGCCCCATACTCCCCTTATGAAGACTCTGATGGTGAATAGTCCATTCCTTCTGCCTCTCCGCCTGAGGAATTTTCCTTTGGGGAAACCCTGCATGCTATGAGGGAACAATTTCAGTGTCAGGGCCAGGATTTTTCAGATTCCAGAAAAAGGCTTAGAACTTTTCTGCATTTACCACAACATAGGCCTTTAGCCATACCTCCAGTTCTTTCTGTTGTAGATGATGCATTTAATGATGCTTGTACTGCTCCTGATTCTCTGCCTCCGGCCCCTGTTAAGCCCGATAGATACTACAGGGTCCCGGACACACATTACCACTTGTATAAGGCTCCCCTTGCAGATCCAGAGACTATCTCCCAAGGACCTAAGGCTGTAGCAGCCACCTCTGCCAAAAACCCTCCCTCTGAAAGGGAATCCAGATCCTTAGAGATGGGGTAAAAAAGTTTACACTTCTGCTACTCTTTCAGCTAGGGCCTTGAACTGTCAATTTCACATGATGCAGTATCAAGAATTTTTGCTAGATCAGTTAACCAAAAAAGTGTCCCCTGATGAAACAGTAGACAAAAAATATGTGCAGGAAATGGTACATAACATTCAACAAGTCAGTAACCATTCCCTAAAATGTGGCTATGATGCACTGGAGGCTTCCTTTAGATCAGCCATGACTGGCACAGTCATCAGAAGGCATGCATGGCTAAAAGAACAGGCCTTACCAGACCATGTCAAATCAAAACTATTAGATGCTCCTATGGATAAGATCAATTTGTTTGGCTCTCCTGCACAACAAGTTCTGAAGAAGATGGAAGAGAAGGCAAAATCTGTCCAAACAGTAAAAGATTTCTTACAGGTCCAACCTCCGAGGTTTAGCAGGAATTGGCCCTCCAAGAATTGGTCCTTTCCAGACTCCTCCAGAACTCAGAGAGGCAGGAATAGGCGTTCAAGAGGCAGAAGCCAATCCAGGGGTGCTTACAGAGGACGTCAGTGGCAGGGCAACAACCAGCGAGGCACAGCCACGGACACAGCCACCACCACAACTACTGGTCAATCACAGTGACTTGGCTCTGGCACCGCCTACCAGGGAACAACTGCAAGCACCCTTAGGCGGGATGCTAGCCTTATTTACGACAAACTGGCATTACATCACGAGAGACAAGTGGATTTTACAGATAATAGACCAAGGTTACAGGTTTCACTTCCATACTCTACCAGGGAAGAGAGGAATGCCAAACCTACCTCCAAATCAAAAGACAGAAGCACTAAAACAAATATCTCATTTATTAAGGATGAGAGTTGTAGAAAAAGTACCATCTGTGGAGCAAGGGAAGGGATTTTACTCCAGACTCTTCCTGGTACCAAGAAAAGAAGGCAAATGGAGACCTATTCTCGACTTGTCCGCTTTAAACACATTCCTCATTGTTCCAAAATTCAAAATGCTGACCCTACAGCAGCTTCTTCCCATGCTGGGCAAGGAGTCTTGGCTGGTGACTCTAGATCTCAAGGAGGCATACCTGCACTTCCCCATACGACCAAACTGCAGAAGATACCTCAGATTTCTTGCAGGATCAGAGCATTATCAATTCTCAGCATTGCCCTTTGGCTTATCTACTGCGCCCAGAGTGTTCACGAAATGCCTGGCATCAGTAATTGCTCATTGCAGGCTTGAGGGAATCCAAATCTACCCATACCTGGACGACTGCCTGATACAAGCGGACAACGAAAGCAAGCTAGCAGAAGACTTACAAAGGGTCATTTATCTGCTACAAGCCCTGGGATACACAGTCAATTTAAAAAAAGTCAAGACTGATACCATCCCAAAGAATAACCTTTTTGGGTGCAGAGCTGGACACATCAAAGCAAATGGCATTTCTAACTGCAGAAAAACAGGAGCAACTACCTCTCTACTTCTTGGCATTAACAAAGCAGAACCATCTAACAGCAAGAAAAGTACTGCAAGCCTTGGGCTTCATGGCATCCTGCATAATACTGGTCCCTCATGCCAGACTGCATATGAGAAAGCTACAGTGGTACCTAAAGAATTTATGGTCTCAGCACAAGCACAGCCTAGAAGCCAAAATTCCAATAATCCCATGCCTGAAGCAAGAGTTCCTATGGTGGGCTCAGGCCTGCCAATCGAACACAGGATTGCCCTTCTACAGCATTCAACCAAGCCAAACCATTACGACGGACGCCTCAGACCTCGGTTGGGGGGCCCACATGCTGGACAAGTGCATACAAGGCTTATGGACTCAAGACCAGCTGCACCTACACATAAATCTAAAGGAAATGCTGGCAGTAAAACTGGCAATCCAGACATTCAGACCATTTCTCCGAGAAGGTCAGTTGATGATAAGGACAGACAACACCACAGTTATGTGGTACATCAACAAACAGGGAGGCACACATTCATACCCTCTATGCCGGATGGCACTGGACCTATGGAATGTGGCTCTGAGCTACAACATTCAGTTACAAGCAATTTTTGTACCAGGAAAAGAAAACATTCTAGCAGACATATTAAGCAGGACTACCACGGATGCCCACGAATGGATGCTGCATCCGGACATCTTCAAAGCCATTACAAGAAAATGGGGACTCCCAGAAATAGATTTATTTGCATCCCCACACAATCACCAGCTAAAGAAATTCTGCACAAGGACGTACCACCCACTAGCTTGGAAGGTGGACTCCCTATCTTTCAGTTGGAAAAACCTGACAGCATATGCATTCCCACCACTTCCTTTGATGCACAAGGTGCTATTGAAGATCAAAGAGGACCGTCCAAGGATCATTCTGATAGCTCCAGACTGGCCAAGGCAACATTGGTACCCATTACTAAGGAGCATGTCTCGGGAACAAATATGGACACTACCCCTGGTTCCATTGCTGTTAACACAGAACAACTACAACATCCTGCATCCAAACCTGAAAACTCTGCAGCTGCCTGCCTGGAACATTCCATAAGATCAATTAACCCAAATTTATCACAAAGGGTTAAGGACATTATCCTTGAGGCTCGCAGACCCTCAACAAGGAAAAATTATGCAGCAAAATGGAAGAGATATCTCATTTGGAATACTGCAAAGGGAGAAGATGTGTCACTGGTAAACATAGCCAACATCCTGGAATACTTGGCAGAGCTCTTCCACACAGGCCTGTCCTATTCTTCCATCAAGGTACATGCATCAGCAATTTCAGCAGAATACAGCTTGGATCCTCCTGTCTTCTCGCATCCTCTGCTCAGGCAGTTTCTGAGAGGAATTAAAAATGTAAAACCTCCTAGGAAACCACCATTGCCAGCATGGGACTTGAACTTTGTGCTAGAAAAATTGACACTTCCTCCTTTCGAACCAGCAGCAACAGCAGAACTACAATACTTATCATGGAAAACTGCTTTCCTGCTGGCAATCACTTCAGCAAGAAGGGTATCTGAACTACAGGCATTAATGGCAGTGCAACCCTTCCTGATCTTCCATCAAGATAGAGTGTCCATGAGAACAAATCCTACTTTTATGCCTAAGGTGGTATCCAGAGTATCTTTAAATCAGGCTATCCACCTACCTACATTCTTCCCCAACCCACAGAACAGGGGAGAAAGACTGTTGCATACCTTGGCTGTACATAGACAGTTACGCTACTACCTGGACAGGACCAAGGGCAATAGAAAAACTGACCAGCTACTGGTAGCATATGCAATAGGAAGGGAAGGAAAAGCAATTTCAAAACAGACAATCTCCAAGTGGATAGGAAATTGCATTAGATTTTGTTATTCCTACCATGGAAAGAAAACTCCAGAGAACATCAGGCCTCACTCCACAAGGGCTACAGCCACTACCACAGCTTTCTTCACGAGTGGCTACCAAGGACATTATAGAGGCTGCTACTTGGACCTCCGTGCATACATTTGCCAAGCATTATAACTTACCTTTGTACTCTAGATCCCGAGCAGGTTTTGCCACTGCTGTTTTGCAAGGGATCCTAACTACACCATAATCTCTTCTTTCCTCCTCCCCTAGTTTGGCTATGGTATTCTACCCATTTGTAAAGACTGCAGATGCATCCTTGAAGGACATAGTACAGTTTTGTACCTACCATAAATGTAGATGTCCGATAGGAATGCATCTGCAGTCAGGATTACCCGCCTTCCCCTCTGTGGTACTCCTAGGGTATTTGCCCATCTTATAGCTAGCTGGGGGGGGATCTATTATGGTGTATTTGTTTGTATATATGTACATACATGCTTATTTTTTGTGTTTGCTCTCTACTATTTGGAAACATTGGCATTTATCCAAATTTAGCCTTCCAAGAGGGCACCTGGCATCTGGGGCAAGAAACACTGAGGAAAATGGCGTCGGCTGATGCCTTTATACCTGAAAAACTGCAGCTATGACGTCGGGTGAAGTGCGACACCAGCAGAGGCCAGACCCAGACTTTGGAATCAGGCCGACCGAAGGGCTGTCTGACGACAGGACAACCCATTTGTAAAGACTGCAGATGCATTCCTATCGGACATCTACATTTATGGTAGGTACAAAACTGTACTTTCCTTCACTTTATTGTTGGCAAAAATTGCTTTTAATACAAGGTGGTGCCACTTGGACTTTGCAGCCAAAGTGTTCACCAAGGTGTTGGACATAGTGGTTGGAGTCTTGCAGTAGAGGGATTTTCATGTGTTATCGTGTGTGGATGAGTAGTAGCAGTGTCGAGCATCGCTGGGGTGGGCATTCCCTCCCATGGTTCAGTCCCTTGGGGGGGGGGCTGCCCCTAAACTGGGAATAGCCTTTTCCGATCCCATTTCAGCGGACTGTCACCATTTGAGCAGAGCTGGGCATATTCCATTGCTGTTCTTTTTCCTGTCCACATAGTGGGCTTGGGTGGTTGTGATTTTAGCCGCCTGGTTAAGGATGCAGCAGTGTGACTTTCCTATGCATTGACTTTTTGGCAGCCGTGATCTTTGGGGTGCCATTTGTAAGCTTGAGATTGTGGAGTTAAAATGGTCTGTGAAGTGTCAGTAGTTGTAGGGTTGCAATTTATATTGCACATCTTTTCCTAGTGTCCAGGCCAAGCAGTGGTGGACAGCTCCCACTAGTCAGTTAGCTTCCTATTCCTGCAGCCAAATCAGTTGCAGGTTCTGACAGTGGATGCTTCACTTCTGATGTAGGGTGGTCAGTTTGACTCTTCCACACAATTTTTTAGTTTAGTGCCACTTAAATTTGTTGTCTGTACCTTCCAGAAATCTTCTGGAGAAGTTAAGCACCCAGTTTAGTAGCTATGTTTGTATTGCATTGTTTGCCTGATATTTGACTTATGTTTTTATGTTGAATTGACCTCTTGTCTCCTGAAGATGTCTTAACTGCTTTAATACACTTGCCATGGAAGATAAATGCAACAGTGCTGCAGCAGAAATGCTTACAGCGAACATTGTATAGGTGTGAGAGCAAACTCACCATACCAGTAGATATAAGGGCTGCTGCTACTGCTACAGTATTATAGGATGCCTCCCTCATTCCCCCTATTGTTGTTTCTGCTGTGACTAACCTAAGTATCTGGGATGGGAAAGAAGACTTCTTATTTTCCCTCTGCGAATAACATTTCACAAAAAAAATGAAGCAGAGAGTAGTTGGCCTCGTGAAGCTGTTATACCATCATCAATGCGTGCCTTGGACTTTCCCTTGTCTTCCTGCTGTGAGATACAGTTCCTTTGGGGAGGGAATGTATTGCACTTTAAACCCCCCAAGGAAGCCATTGCCACCTCCATGGAGTCTGAACTTCGTGACTTAGAATTTGAGCCAAGGTGTTCCTTGGTGCACACTGTTTTTGGTGGCTATCACATTAGTTCAAGAGACTCTGTAAATGTCAAGCTCTTTTGTGCATGGAGCCTTGTATAGTGTTCCATAATGATGGCTGAAACCTGAGGACCAACCTCTCATTTATGTTTAGTGTTGGTTGAGCTTGATGTTCTTTGTGTTTTACTGTTACAGTCATCACATTTGGGTTATCTGCTTGCAGTAGCCCTCAGTCGGCCTGATTAACAAAGTCTTGGGTCCTGCATCGGTTGCCGTCTCTTCTTCCATGGCGCCAGGTCATCAAGGGTATAAAACATGCAGCCGACACCATTACATCAGTCTTTCTTGCCGTGCAGTGCCCGAAGCAGAAGCAGTTCACAAGTGCCGGTCGGCAGAGTCCTGAAATTTTCGTTTTCGAGTTTCAGAACCAAAGTCTTCAACTAAAAACTAAGTACCCCGTTGGGAAAACTTTTTCTTGCTCTTAACTGATGTCAGTAAAAGTAAATAATTGCATTATTTATGGAAAGCAAATACCTCATAAAGATTTTAATTCGTACTGTATTCCTTGCCTAGGCCCTGACCAACGACGTACCTCGCTGTCGGTTTTGTGCCTTATTTAAACCACAAACTATCCATCGTCAGTATATTTACACTTCTAAATATTTTGGTGCTCGGTTCAATTATCCTGATGTCTTCGGTCAGCCATCCGACTACCGACATTCCAAAAAAACGCAAAGATAAAGACAGAGACAGGCTGCCTAAGGCCAAAGCTGCTGACAACGAATCTCCTAAGCCAGTCGCCAATTCGCCGGTACTCATTGAGACGCTTTCGCAGCCCCTGATGCCCGCTACTTCTGATTTGTAGGCCTCTACTGAGACCCATTTGGAGTCCAGTATGCTGCGAGATGCTTCAACTGTGGAACCTGCGGATGTCTCTACCTTGGATGGGTCCGGAGCCGCTGTGCAGGCACCAGCTTCTGAGGGTATATTCAGGCCTACTGACTTGCGTACTAAACCGACCCCATCTTCTTCTTCAAGGCCTAAATCTTGAACCATGCCTAGAAAACTGACGCCCAGACCACATGGTCAGGCCTCTATGCCTAAAAAACAAATGATAAGAATGCTTGAAGACCTTATTACTTTAATCAGGGGAAGCCAGCCTTCCCCCTCTAAGAGACCTAGGTCTGAGGTTATGATAATTCTGACCAGGATTCTGAATTTTCCGTTTCTTCTGGTGACCAGGATTTACTCTTATCTACTTATGAGGATTCTGATGCTGAGGACTCTATTCCCTCTGCTTCCCACCCAGAGGATTTCTCTTTTGGTGAAACCTTGCATACTCTCAGGGAGCATTTTCGTTGGAAAAGTCAGGATTTCTCTGATTCTAAAAAAAAGGCTTAGGGATTTCTTACTCCTGCCCCAGCACAGGCCTTTAGCCATACCTCCTGTACTAGACATTGTTAATGATGCATTTGCAGAATCTAGCTTGGCCAATGACTCTTTACCTCCTGCTCCCAGGAAACCTGGTAGATATTACAGGGTCCCGGACTCTCACAAGTTCCTTTTTAAAAATCCTACTGCGGATCCTGAGACCATTCCACAGGGGCCCAAGGGCATTAAAGCTACTACTGCCAAAAATCCTACCCCCTCTGACTGAGATTCCAGGTCGCTGGATAGATGGGGTAAGAAGGTATACACTTCTGCAACTTTGGCCATTAGGGCCTTAAACTGCGAGTTTCATATGTTAAAGTATCAGCAGCATATTATTGGATTGCTTAAACAGAAAATGATGTTGATTACTGATTGTGCTGAAAATAAGGATTTACAGGATTTATTGCATTCAGCTGAACAAGTTGGAAAACATACTTTGCAATGTGGTTTTGATTCTCTTGAGGCATCTTGCAGGGCTGCTGTTACTGGGTCTGTACTTAGAAGACATGTTTGGCTTAAGGAGCAATCCCTACCAGATCATGTTAAAGCAGAATTACTGGATGCTCCCCTAAACCAGGACCACCTGTTTGGCAACAAGGCAGAAGAAGTTCTTAAAAAGATGGAAGAAAAGGCTAAATCTATGCAACTGTTAAAGATTTTTTTACAAGTACTACCTCCAAGATTTAGTAGGCATTGGCCTTCCAAGAATTGGTCCTTTCCTACCTCTTCCAGACCTTCTCAGTCCAAACTCAGATCCAGCAGAACTCCCAGGCTGCAGTCCCAGAGTACGCATAGGACTAAGCAGTGGGGGGCATCCACTTCCAAATCTGGGAGCAATAAAACTCCCCCCCCTATGGTAAACTGTCTCAGTGACTTCTTTTTAAAACTTCCAAGCACTTATCAACTGACTGCCCCTTTGGGGGGAAAGATTGCTCTTCATGCAAAGAACTGGGAACTCATTACCCAGGACAAATGGGTTTTAAATATAGTGTCCCAGGGATACAGATTTCACTTCCACACGTTGCCAACACCAAGCGGGTGGCCAGATCTACCCCCAAATCAGTGGGCAGAGGCCCAAAAGCAAGTACTTTATCACTTAAGCATTGGGGCTATTCAGTTGGTATCAGAAGAGGAAAAGGGACACGATGTCCTTCATGGATGCATCTGCAGTCATAACAAGTGGGTTGTCCTGTCGTCAGGCAGCCCTGCAGTCGGCCGGATTCCAAAGTCCGGGTCCGGCTTCGGCTGATGTCGCACTCCACCCGACGTCATCTCTGTTGGTCTTGGTATAAAAGCATCAGCCGGCGCCATTTTCCTCAGTCTTTCTTGCGGCGTGGCTTGAAGCAGAAGCTGTTCGCAAGTGCCGGTCGGTCGGATCCAGAGATTACTTCTACGAATACTACCAAGACTTCTAAAGCTAAGTACCCGTTGGGGACTCTTTCTTGCCTCAGCCGATGTCAGAAAAGTTAACAATTGTTTAACCTGTGGGAAACAAATACCTCATAAAGATTTCCACTCTTACTGTCTGCCTTGTTTAGGCCCAGCCCACGTAGCAGCCTGTTCGGCCTGTGCCTCTTTCAACCGGCGAACGCTTAGGCCGGTCGGAGTTTGCAGAACAGTTTTTGGTTCTGATTTTGCGACATTATGCCGCCGGATCCTCCGACTACCCCAAAAAGCAAAGATAAAGACCGACACTTCGGTCCGCGGTTTCGCCGAAACCACGGTAAAGCAAACCGAGTGTCTCGGTTTCGGCGAAACCGAAAACTGCTCAAAGTACAGCTGAACCTATTCTTACAACTGAGGCCCCTGCTACAACTCTTGAATCGACCTCAGAAATTTTACCCACTACGGTGGTTGGCTTATCAGACACCATCCCTTGGATGTCTCTACCCCAGCACGGTGCTGCTAGGCCTCCAGCTGCAATGTCCATTAAGGCCTTCGCCAGGGCTAAAGCAGCCAAGACTACTAAAACAGTGCCTGTTAACCCCCCCACATCCAGGCCCTCTTCTAGTTCTCAAATGCTTTCTTTGGCAGAAGATTTAATTTCGTTAATTAGAGGATCTCAATCTCACCCAGACAGGGCCTCTCAGCCCCCAGAGAAGAGACCTAGGGCAGAGCCCCTGAGCCAGTGTCTTCTGATGATTCTGCTGATGAATCAGACATAACTGACCAGCCTGAGGCTCCTTCTCCAATTTTGAAGATTCTGATGCTGAAGAATCCATTCCAGCTGCTTCCCACCAGAAGAATTCTCCTTTGGGGAAACCTTGCATGCCATGCGAGAACAGTTCCAATGGCAGCAACAGGATTTTTCAGACTCCAGAAAAGACTTAGGACCTTTCTGCACCTCCCACAGCACAGGCCCTTAGCTATACCTCCTGTTCTCTCTGTGGTGGATGATGCTTTCATTGATGTTTGCTCGCTCCAGATTCTTTACCTCCAGCCCCTGCCAAGCCAGACAGATTTTACAGGGTGCCAGATACTCATCACCACCTTGACAAGGCGCCACTTGCAGACCCAGAAACTATATCCCAGGGTCCCAAGGCAGTAGCCGACCACAGCTAAAACCCTATTCCTTCTGAAAGGGAAGCAAGGTCACTAGACAGATGGGGTAAAAAGGTCTACACTTCAGCTACTCTCTCAGCTAGAGCTTTAAACTGTCAGTTTCACATGATACAATACCAAGAGTTTATGCTTGATCAGTTAACTAAAAAACTAACCACTGATGAATCTCTTGATAAGAAATATGTATTAGAGATGGTAAATAACATACAACAGGTTAGCAACCATGGAGGCTTCATTTAGATCAGCCATGACAGGCACAGTGATAAGAAGGCATGCATGGCTAAAGGAACAAGCTTTACCGGATCATGTTAAAGCTAAGTTGCTAGATGCTCCTATGGACAAGACAAGTTTGTTTGGTACACCTGCCCAGCAGGTTATGAAGAAAATGGAAGAAAAGGCAAAATCTGTTCAAACTGTTAAAGATTTCTTGCAGGTTCAACCCCCAAGGTTTAGCAGGAACTGGCCTGCCAAAAATTGGTCCTTTCCTGACTCCACAAAATTTCAAAGGGGCAGGAATAGACGCTCCAGAGGCAGAAACCAATCCAGAGGAGGTGCCTACAGAGCGACAGTGGCAAGGTAACAACAGAGGCACAGACACAGCCACTGCCACTACATCAGCACAACCACAGTGACTTAATCCTAAATCCTACCAGGGAACAAATAGCAGCTCCTCTAGGCGGAAAGTTAACCTTATTTTCAAAGAACTGGCACTACATAACAAAAGACAAGTGGATTTTACAAACCATAGATCAAGGTTACCGGTTTCACTTCCACACTTTACCAGTCAAAGAGGAATGCCAAATCTACCTACAAATCAAAAACAGAGGCTCTACGCCAGATAATGGAGTTAGCAAACATGAGAGCTGTGGAAAGAGTGCCAACAGCAGAACAAGGAAAGGGGTTCTACTCCAGACTATTCCTAGTTCCAAGAAAGGAAAAAAGTTGGAGACCAATTCTCGACCTGTCCACCTTAAATACATACATCATTGTCCCAAAATTCAAAATGCTGACCCTACAGCAACTTCTTCCCATGCTGGGCAAGGAGTCTTGGCTGGTAACTCTAGATCTCAAGGAGGCATACCTGCACGACCCCCTTCGACCAAGCTGCAGAAGATACCACAGATTTCTTGCAGGATCAGAGCACTATCAATTCTCAGCATTGCCCTTTGGCTTATCTACTGCGCCCAGAGTATTCACAAAATGCCTGGCATCAGTAATCGCCCATTGCAGACTACAGGAATTCAAATTTACCCATACCTGGACGACTGCCTGCTACAAGGGGACAACAAAAGCAAGCTGACAACAGATTTACAAAGGGTCATTTACTTGCTACAAGGACTGGGATACACAGTCAATTTACAAAAGTCAAGGCTGATACCATCCCAAACAAGGACATTCTTGGGCGCGAATTGGACACAGTGCAACAAATGGCATTCCTGACTACAGAAAAACAAAAGAACTTCCTCTTTACTTCTTGGCACTAACAAAACTGAACAAGTTAACAGCAAGAAAAGTTCTGCAGGCCTTGGGCTTCATGGCATCATGCATAATCTTGGTCCCATTTGCCAGACTACATATGAGGAAACTACAGTGGTACCTAAAGAATTTATGGTCCCAACACAGACACAGTCTAGAAACAGAAATCCCACTAATTCCATGCTTAAAACAGGAGTTCCTATGGTGGGCTCAGGCATGCCAGTCAAACCCAGGCCTACCCTTTTCAGATGTCAACCAAGCCAGACCATCACAACAGATGCTTCAGACCTAGGATGGGGGCCCACATGCTGGACAAATGCGTGCAAGGATTGTGGACACAGGATCAACTTCACCTGCACATCAATCTAAAAGAAATGCTGGCAGTAAAACTGGCAATCCAAAAGTTCAAACCATTTCTCAAAGAGGGCCAGTTGATGATAAGGACAGACAACACCACAGTCATGTGGTACATCAACAAACAGGGAGGCACTCATTCATACCCCTATGCAGAATGACCTTGGAGCTGTGGACCCTGGCACTCAGCTACAACATTCAGTTACAGGCAATATTTGTACCGGGAAAGACAATACCCTAGCAGACATATTAAGCAGAACCACGGATGCCCACGAATGGAAGCTGCACCCGGACATCTTCAAGACCATCTCAAGAAATGGGGAATGCCACAGATAGACCTATTCGCATCACCTCTCAATCACCAGCTCAAAATATTCTGCACAAGGACATTCCACCCACTAGCATGGAAAGTGGACTCACTCTCCTTCAACTGGAAAGGCCTAACAGCATATGCATTCCCACCTCTTCCTTTGATACACAAGGTACTACTAAAAATCAAGGAAGAACGTCCAAGGATAATCCTGATAGCTCCAAACTGGCCAAGACAACACGGTACCCACTACTGAAGAGCATGTCTCGAACAATATGTGGCAATACCCTGATGCCTTTGATGTTAACTCAGAACAACTACAGCATCATACATCCAAACCTAAAACGCTGCAACTGACTGCATGGAACATCACATAGCAGCAGCTAATCCAGAACTTTCCCAAAGAGTTAAAGACATTATTCTTGAAGCACAGACCTTCAACAAGAAGGAACTATGCTGGAAAATGGAAAAGGTTTGTCATTTGGAGTACGGAAAGGGGAAAAGATGTGTCAAACATAGATATGCCTAACATTCTGGAGTATCTGGCCGAACTTCTTCATTCAGGCCTGTCCTACTCCTCCATCAAGATACATGCATCAGCTATTTCAGCAGAATACAGCTTTGATCCACCTGTTTTTCGCACCCTTTGCTCAGGCAGTTCCTCAGAGGAATCAAGAATGTAAAACCTCCAAGGAAACCACCATTACCAGCTTGGGATTTAAACTTTGTGCTAGAAAAGTTGACACTGTCACCCTTTGAACCAGCAGCAACAGCAGACCTACAACACCTGTCATGGAAAACTGCTTTCCTACTGGCAATTACTTCAGCAAGGAGGGTTTCAGAACTACAGGCCTTAATGGCAGTGCAACCCTTCCTAATCTTCCACCAAGATAGAGTGTCCATGAGGACTAATCCTACATTTATGCCCAAGGTGGTATCCAGAGTGTCCTTAAACCAGGCAATCCACCTACCTACCTTCTTTCCCAACCCACAAAACAGAGGGGAAAGAATACTGCATACCTTGGATGTACATAGACAGCTACGCTACTACTTGGACAGAAAAAAATAGCAGAAAGACTGACCAACTTTTGTAGCCTATGCAACAGGAAGGGAAGGAAAAGCTATTTCCAAACAGACAATCTCCAAATGGATAGGAAATTGCATACGATACTGTTACTCCTTCCATGGAAAACCAATTCCACAGAACATAAGACCTCATTCTACAAGGGCAACAGCCACTACCACAGCCTTCTTACGAGGAGTGGCAACCAAAGACATTATTGAGGCGGCTACTTGGACCTCCGTGCATACATTTGCCAAGCATTATAATTTGCCTCTATATTCCAGATCCCGAGCAGGGTTTGCCACTGCTGTACTGCAAGGGATCCTAAACACACCATAATCTACTTTATCCTCCTCCCTAGTTGGCTATGGTATTCTACCCACTTGTTATGACTGCAGATGCATCCATGAAGGACATAGTACAGTTTTGTACCTACCATAAATGTAGATGTCCGAACTGGATAGCATCTGGAGTCAGGATCTACCTCCCTCCTTCCCCTCTGTGGTACTCCTAGGGTGTTTACCCTCCTAATAGCTAGCTGTTGGGGGGGAGTCTTTTATGGTGTATTTGTTTGTATATATGTACATATATGCTTATTGCTGTGTTTACCTCTATCTATTTGGAAACATTGGCATCTATCCAAATTTTAGCCTGCAAGAGGGCTACTGGCATCTGGGGCAAGAAACACTGAGGAAATGATGCTTTTATACCCGAAGACCAACAGAGATGACGTCGGGTGGAGTGCGACATCAGCCGAAGCCGGACCCGGACTTTGGAATCCGGCCGACTGCAGGGCTGCCTGACGACAGGACAACCCACTTGTTATGACTGCAGATGCTATCCAGTTCGGACATCTACATTTATGGTAGGTACAAAACTGTACTTTTTCTACTCGAGACATTTCCTAGTACCCAGAAAAGTCAGTTCATGGCATCCTATCCTGGACCTGTCTACTCTAAACACCTTTTTGGGGATTCCAAAATTCAAGATGCTGACACTTCACCAGTTGCCTGGTTGGCAACACTAGATTTAAAAGAAGCATACCCGCACATCCCAATCAGGGAATCTTGCAGAAGATACCTACGCTTCAGAGCAGGCTACACGCGCTATCAGTACTCTGCACTGCCCATTGGCTTAGCTACTGCGCCCAGGGTATTCACAAAGTGCCTAGCTCCAGTTACTGCATTTTGCAGGCAAAGAAATATTCAAATATACCCATACCTGGATGATTGTCTAATTCAGGCAGAAAGCCAGGACATACTTTTGAATCATCTGGCCTTTGTACAAAGGGGGCTAACTTGTCTGGGGTACACCATAAACTAAATGAAATCACACCTGGTACCCTGTCAACAAATTATATTCATGGGAGCAAGCTTGAATACAACTTCCCAAATGGCTTTCCTCACGCCAGAGAAACAAATTCATTTGACAACCTACTTCAAACAAGTGGCCACATAAACCCTGCTGTCTGCAAGACAAATACTGCAAGCCTTGGGGATCATGGCCTCCTGCATTCTTCTAATTCCATATGCAAGACTGCATATGAGGAAACTACAGTGGTATCTAAAAAGCCTATGGTGTCAACATTCTCAGGATCTAGATGCAATGATTCTTATCATACCTTGCCTACGCCTAGAGTTCCTTTGGTGGGCAGAGGCCTGCCACCAAAACAAGAGACTACCATTCACACTATCCCTTGCCGCCCAAACCCTAACAACAGACACATCAGACTATGAATGGGGGGGGGGGGGGCTCACCTTGCAGGGAAGTGCATTCAGGGCAAATGGAACCCAAGTAAAATGCACCTGCATATCAATCAAAAAGAAATGTTAGCTGTACAGAATACTCTTACAGCCTTCAAGGACCACAATTCTTCCAGGACAACTAATGGTAAAGATGGACAACACCACTGTTATGTGGTACATAAACAAGCAGGGGGGCACACATTCTTACCCCCTCTGCAGACTAGCCATGGCATTGTGGAACACAGCCTTGAGCTACCAAGTGCATCTACAAGCTCAGTTCCTGCCAGAGAAATTAATTACACTGGCAGACGGATTAAGCAGAAATCTCATGGACCCACACGAGTGGAAACTGGAACCAAGGATTTTCAACACGTTGACAGGCAAGTGGGGGAGCCCAGTATAGACCTGTTTGCCTCCCCCCAGAGCTACCAATTGGACAAATTTTGCACAAGGACTCCCCACAAACAAGCTTGGAAAGTGGATGATGATGTCCTTCAAGGATGCATCTGCAGTCATAACATATGGGTTGTCCTGCCTCAGCCAGCCCTTCGGTCGGCCGGATTCCAAAGTCTGGGTCTGGCCTCGGCTGATGTCGCACTTTCCCCGACGTCATAGCTACTGGGGTATAAAGGCATCAGCCGACACCATTTTCCTCAGTCTTTCTTGCCGCGCGGTGCCCGAAGCAGAAGCTGTTCGCAAGTGCCGGTCGGTCAGATCCAGAGATTTCAGCTACCGAATACTTCGAAAAAAGCTAAGTACCCCGTTGGGGACTCTTTCTTGCCTCAGCCGATGTCAGACAAAGTAAATAATTGTTTAACTTGTGGGAAACAAATACCTCATAAGGATTTCCATTCTTACTGCCTTCCCTGCTTAGGCCCAGACCACGACGTATCAGCTTGTTTAGCCTGTGCCTCCTTCAACCGACGGACTCTTAGACGTCGGTCGGAGTTTGCAGAAGAATTTTTCGGTTCCGCTTTTGCATATAAAATGCCGTCGGAGACTCCGACTTCGCATTTGGCCAAAAAATGCAGGGAAAAGGACCGACACTCGCGGCCCGCGGTTTCGGCTGAAACCACGGCTAGGCCTACCGCGAGTGTCTCTGTTTCGGTTGAAACCGAGCCCTCAGTTCTTCCTAGAACAGAAACCTTACCTCCGACAACCGAGGCCACTGAGGCCCCGGCCAAGTCGGCTTCAGAAATCCCTACCGAAGCTAGCGCTCAAGATTTGTCCGACACCATTCCATTGGACATATCTACACCTGCACGTGGGGCAGCTAGGCCCCCAGCTTCTATGTCTATTAAGGCCTTCTCCAGGGCTAAAGCTGCCAAACTTTCAAAAGCTTTACCTGCCAAATTTACTTCTCAGAGGCCTTCCTCAAGTTCTCAGATTCTCAGTCTTGCTGAGGACCTGATATCCTTGATTAGGGGCTCCCAACCTCACCCAGACAGGGCCTCCCAACCACCACCAGACAAAAGGCCTAGGACTGAACCCTCTGAACCTGTCTCCTCTGATTACTCCACGGATGGATCTGATTTGTCAGACCATCAAGAAGGGGCCTGTTCTCCTTTCGAGGATTCAGATGCTGAAGATTCTATCCCTTCTGCCTCCCCTCCTGAAGAATTTTCCTTTGGGGAGACCTTGCACTCTATGAGGGAACACTTTCAATGGCAAGGTCAGGATTTTTCTGATTCAAGGAAAAGGCTAAGGACTTTTTTACATCTGCCCCAGCATAGGCCCTTAGCCATACCACCAGTGCTAACTGTAATTGATGATGTGTATAATGATGTTAGTTCAGCACCTGATTCTCTTCCTCCGGCCCCTGCCAAACCTGACAGATATTACAGGGTCCCGGATTCTCACTTCCACCTGTATAAAGCCCATGCTGCAGATCCAGAAACTATTTCACAGGGCCCAAAAGGTGTTGCAGCTGCCACTGCCAAAAATCCCCTACCCTCTGACAGAGAGTCTAGAGCATTAGAGAGATGGGGTAAAAAGGTTTATATATCTGCTACTCTTTCTGCCAGGGCTTTAAACTGTCAGTTCCATATGATACAGTACCAAGAATATTTGTTAGATCAGCTGAATAAGAAGCTTGCTTCTATTGAACCTTTAGACCGTAAATCCCTTCAGGATTTGGTACACAACTCTCAGCAGGTCAGTAATCATTTCTTAAAATGTGGCTATGATGCACTGGAGGCTTCATTTAGATCAGCTATGATTGGGGCAGTAATTCGTAGGCATGCCTGGCTAAAAGAGCAATCCCTGCCAGACCATGTCAAGGCTAAGCTCCTAGATGCTCCAATGGAGAAACAAAGTTTATTTGGCTCCCCTGCACAGGAGATTCTAAAGAAGGTGGAAGAAAAAGCTAAATCTGTACAAACAGTAAAGGAATTTCTACATGTCCAACCTCCGAGGTTCAGCAGAAACTGGCCTTCCAAGAATTGGTCCTTTCCAGACACCTCCAGAGCACAGAGAGGCAGAAATAGACACCCTCGAGGCAGAGGGCAATCCAAAGGTGCCTATAGGGGCCGTCAGTGGCAGCCTGCCAACCAGAGGAGTACTGCCACAGCTGCAACTACAACCACTAGCACAGGACAGACACAATGACTTGACTCTGATTCCACCTACAAGGGAACAACTGGAAGCTCCCTTGGGCGGAAAGCTGGCTTTATTCTCAAAAAACTGGCATTGCATTACAAAGGACACATGGACATTGCAAACAATAGACAAAGGATACAGGTTTCACTTCCACACTTTACCAAAAAAGAGCGGAATGCTAAACCTACCACCAAATCAGAAGCCAGAGGCTTTAAGACCAATCAAAAATTTACTTCAGATGAAAGCGATAGAAAGAGTACCATCTATGGAACAAGGCCAAGGATTTTACTCCAGACTATTCCTTGTACCAAGAAAAGAAAACCAATGGAGGCCTATTCTCGACTTGTCCGCACTGAACGCATTTCTCATTGTACCAAAATTCAAAATGCTGACCCTACAGCAACTGTTGGGCAAGGAGTCTTGGCCTGGTGACTCTAGATCTCAAGGAGGCATACCTGCACGTCCCTATCCGACCAGATTGCAGAAGACACCTCAGATTTCTTGCAGGATCAGAGCATTATCAATTCTCAGCATTGCCCTTTGGCTTATCTACTGCGCCCAGAGTATTCACAAAATGCCTGGCATCAGTAATTGCACATTGCAGACTTCAGGGAATTCAAATCTACCCATACCTGGATGACTGCCTAATACAAGCGGACAACAAGACAAAATTGATAAAGGATTTGGCCTATGTCATACACCTGCTACAGGCCTTGGGATACACAGTCAACATCCAAAAGTCAAGACTAGTGCCATCCCAAAGGATAACCTTTCTGGGTGCAGATCTGGACACAATAACTCAGATGGCTTTTCTCACAGAAGAAAAACAAAAACAACTTCCAGATTATTTCATGACTTTGACAAGACAAACTCAGCTTACTGCAAGGAAAGTCCTGCAGGCCCTGGGTTTCATGGCATCCTGCATAAGCTTGATCCCACATGCCAGGCTGCATATGAGAAAATTACAATGGTACCTAAGGAATGTATGGTCTCAACACAGACACAGTCTAGAAACCATGATACCAATCATTCCATGCCTTCAAAAGGAATTCCTGTGGTGGGCTCAGGCCTGCCAGTCCAGCAGAGGGTTGCCTTTCACGAAACCAAAACCAAGGCAGACCATCACCACGAACGCCTCAGACCTAGGATGGGGAGCACACATGGAGGACAAATGTATCCAAGGCCTATGGTCTCAAGGACAGCTAAACTTGCACATAAACCAAAAGGAGATGCTGGCAGTGAAGCATGCAATCGAGGCATTCAAACCATTCCTCCAGCAAGGACATCTGCTGATAAGGACGGACAACACCACGGTCATGTGGTACATAAACAAACAGGGAGGCACGCATTCCTACCCTCTATGCCGGATGGCAATGGATCTGTGGAACATAGGCCTGAATCTCAATATCCAGCTGCAGGCCATATTTGTACCAGGAAAAGAGAATTCACTAGCAGACAGCTTAAGCAGGACTACCACGGATGCTCACGAATGGATGCTGCATCCAGACATCTTCAGACTAATAACAAAGAAATGGGGATTGCCAGAGATAGACCTGTTCGCCTCCCCTTTCAACCACCAACTGAAGAAATTCTGCTCAAGGACATACCACCCACAAGCCAGGAGGGTGGACTCTCTCTCTTTCAGCTGGAATGCCCTAATAGTGTATGCATTCCTACCTCTCCCATTGATGTACAAAGTTCTTCTGAAGATCAGGGAGGAACAGCCAAAGGTGATACTAATAGCAACGGACTGGCCAAGACAACACTGGTATCCGCTACTGAAAAACATGTCTCAGGCGAACTCATGGCCTCCACCCCTATGGCCTCTTCTTCTAACGCAGAGCAATTTCAAGACCCTGCATCCAAGCTTGAAAACTCTGCAACTAACTGCCTGGAAAATTGCTCGAGACCAAACCAAACTTTCTTATCTCAGAGGGTCAAGGACATTATCCTGGAGTCTCGCAGACCCTCCACCAGGAAAGCATACTCTGCTAAATGGAGGAGATTCCTCATTTTGAGCACATCAAAGGGCACAGATGTTACAGTGGCAAACCTAGCACACATCCTAGAATACTTAGCAGAATTGCTCCACAATGGCCTGTCTTACTCTTCCATTAAGATTCATGCTTCAGCAATTTCAGCAGAATACAACATGGATCCGCCTCTCTTCTCTCACCCTCTACTCAGACAATTTCTGAGAGGGATCAAAAATGATAAACCTCCAAGGAAACCCCCTCTACCTGCATGGGATCTCAATTTTGTGCTGGAAAAATTAACACTACCTCCTTTTGAACCAGCAGCATCAGCAGACTTACAGTTTTTATCTTGGAAAACTGCTTTCCTTCTGGCAATCACTTCAGCAAGAAGAGTATCCGAGCTACAGGCATTAATGGCAGTGCAGCCTTTCCTTATTTTTCACCAGGATAGAGTGTCTCTGAGAACCAATCCAACTTTCATGCCAAAGGTGGTATCCAGGGTATCCTTGAACCAAGCCATTCATTTGCCTACATTCTTCCCTAACCCACAGAACAAAGGAGAGAAACTCTTGCACACCTTGGATATACACAGACAACTACACTACTATCTGGACAGAACTAAAACTAGCAGAAAAACTGACCAACTTTTTGTGGCCTATGCAACTGGGGTGCAAGGAAAAGCAATTTCCAAGCAGACAATTTCAAAATGGATAGGAAATTGCATTCACTTTTGCTACTCTTTTCATGGAAAGACAGCTCCTGAACATATCAGGCCTCATTCCACAAGGGCCACAGCCACCACTACAGCTTTCCTATGAGGAGTGGCTACCAAGGACATTTTAGAAGCTGCTACTTGGAGCTCTGTGCATACATTTGCCAAGCATTATAATCTACCTTTATACTCCAGATCCCGAGCAGGCTTTGCAACTGCAGTTTTACAGGGGATCTTAACTACACCATCCTTATCTTAGTACCTCCTCCCCCAGTTTGGCTATGGTATTCTACCCATATGTTATGACTGCAGATGCATCCTTGAAGGACATAGTGCAGTTTTGTACCTACCATAAATGTAGATGTCCGATAGGTATGCATCTGCAGTCAGGATTACCCACCCTCCTTCCCCTCTGAGGTATTCCTAGGGTGCTTACCCCTCTTTCAGCTAGCTGGGGGAATCTGTTATGGTGTGTTTGTTTGTTTGTTTGTTTGTGTATATATATATATATATATATATATATATATATATGTATATATATATATATATATATTTTGCTACTGTTTGGAAGTTTCAATATTTATCCAAATTTAGCCTTCCTAGAGGGCACCTGGCATCTGGGGCAAGAAACACTGAGGAAAATGGCGTCGGCTGATGCCTTTATACCCCAGTAGCTATGACGTCGGGGAAAGTGCGACATCAGCCGAGGTCAGACCCAGACTTTGGAATCCGGCCGACCGAAGGGCTGCCTGAGGCAGGACAACCCATATGATGTCCTTCAAGGATGCATCTGCAGTCCTTACAAATGGGTTGTCCTGGCCTCAGGCAGCCCTTCGGTCGGCCGGATTCCAAACTCTGGGTCTGGCCTCGGCTGATGTCGCACTTCACCCGACGTCATAGCTGCAGTTCTGCGGTTATAAAGGCATCAGCCGACACCATTTTCCTCAGTCTTTCTTGTCGCGTGGCGCCCGAAGCAGAAGCTGTTCGCAAGTGCCGGTCGGTCAGAACCAGAGATTACTACTACCGAAGACTTCTAAAAAGCTAAGTACCCCGTTGGAGACTCTTTCTTGCCTCAGCCGATGTCAGAAAAAGTGAATAACTGTTTAACTTGTGGGAAACAAATACCTCATAAAGATTTCCACTCTTACTGCCTACCTTGTTTAGGCCCAGACCACGACGTAGCAGCTTGTCTAGCCTGTGCTTCCTTCAACCGACGAACACTTAGACGTCGGTCGGAGTTTGCAAAGGAGTTTTTCGGCTCCGCTTTTGCTTATATCATGCCGTCGGAGACTCCGACTTCACATTACGCTAAAAAGCGTAAAGAAAAGGACCAACACTCGCGGTCCGCGGTTTCAGCCGAAACCGCGGCTAAACCAACCGCGAGCGTCTCAGTTTCGGCTGAAGCCGAGTCCGCGGTTCTTCCTTCGGCCGAAAGCATGCCTCCTTCTACCGAGGCCTCTTCCAGCATGGCTGAATCTGCTACTGAAATTCCACCTGCTCCTACAGTTTCTCAGGATTTATCAGATACTATTCCCTTAGATGTATCTACTCCTGCACGTGGAGCTGCTAGGCCCCCTGCATCCATATCTATTAAGGCTTTTGCCAGGGCTAAAGCAGCTAAATCTTCAAAGGCCGTGCCTGCTAAAGCCCCCTCTCACAGGCCTAGCTCTAGTACTCAAATGCTTAGTCTAGCAGAGGATCTCATTTCTTTGATCAGGGGAACCCAGTCCCACCCTGACAGGGCCTCTCACCCACCTCCAGAGAAGAGGCTTAGAGCAGAGCCCCCTGAGCCAGTTTCTTCAGATTATTCCTCTGATTCAGAACATACAGATCCTCCAGAAGGCCCTTATTCTCCATATGAGGACTCTGATGCAGAGGATTCCATACCTTCTGCCTCTCCTCCTGAGGAATTTTCTTTTGGGGAAACCTTGCATGCTATGAGGGAACAATTTCAATGGCAGGGCCAGGATTTTTCAGACTCCAGGAAAAGGCTTAGGACCTTTTTACATTTACCACAGCATAGGCCTTTAGCTATTCCACCAGTGCTTACAGTTGTGGATGATGCATTTACTGATGCTTGTACTGCCCTGACTCTCTGCCTCCGGCCCCTGCTAAGCCCGACAGATACTACAGGGTTCCGGACACACATTATCATTTGTATAAGGCTCCTATTGCAGATCCAGAAACTATTTCACAGGGCCCAAAAGCTGTAATAGCTGCCTCTGCCAAAACCCTCCCTCTGAAAGAGAATCTAGGGCATTGGAGATGGGGTAAAAAAGTTTATACTTCTGCTACTCTTTCGGCTAGGGCCTTAAACTGTCAATTCCACATGATTCAGTATCAGGAATTCCTGTTAGATCAGCTCACTAAAAAACTGTCCTCGCCTGAACCGTTAGACCGTAAGTCCCTTCAGGATTTGGTGCATAACACTCAGCAGGTCAGTAACCATTCCTTAAAATGCGGCTATGATACACTGAAGGCTTCCTTTAGATCAGCTATGACTGGTACAGTGATCAGAAGGCATGCATGGTTAAAAGAGCAATCCTTACCAGACCATGTAAAATCAAAGCTTCTAGATGCTCCCATGGAAAAACACAGTTTGTTTGGTTCCCCTGCACAGCAAGTGTTGAAGAAGGTGGAAGAAAAAGCTAAATCTGTTCAGACAGTCAAGGATTTCTTGCAGGTCCAGCCTCCGAGGTTCAGTAGGAACTGGCCTTCCAAGAATTGGTCCTTTCCAGACACCTCCAGAGCACAGAGAGGCAGAAATAGACGCCCTAGAGGCAGAGGTCAGTCCAGAGGTGCCTACAGGGGATGTCAGTGGCAGCCTAATAGCCAGAGAACTGCTGCCACAGATCCAGCCACTACCACTTCTACAGGACAATCACAGTGACTTGGCTCTGCAACCGCCTACCAGGGAACAACTGGCAGCACCCTTAGGCGGAAAATTAGCCTTATTTTCAGTAAATTGGCATTACATTACAGGAGACAATTGGATTTTACAGACAATAGACAAAGGCTACAGGTTTCACTTCCATACTCTTCCAAGGAAGAGAGGAATGCCAAACCTTCCTCAAAACCAAAGGACAAACGCTCTACTACAAATAGACCACTTACTAAGGATGAGAGCTATAGAAAAGGTACCGGCTATGGAACAAGGACAAGGATTTTATTCAAGGCTTTTCCTAGTACCAAGAAAGGAAAACCAATGGAGACCTATCCTCGACCTGTCCGCTCTAAACACATATCTCATTGTTCCAAAATTCAAAATGCTGACCCTACAGCAACTTCTTCCCATGCTGGGCGAGGAGTCTTGGCTGGTGACTCTGGATCTCAAGGAGGCATACCTGCATGTCCCCATACGACCAAATTGCAGAAGATACCTCAGATTTCTTGCAGGATCAGAGCATTATCAATTCTCAGCATTGCCTTTTGGCTTATCTACTGCCCAGAGTATTCACGAAATGCCTGGCATCAGTAATTGCTCATTGCAGGCTTCAGGGAATTCAAATTTATCCATACCTGGACGACTGCCTGTTACAAGCGGACAGCAAAGACAAATTAACAAAAGATTTGGAAAAGGTTATTCACCTGCTGCAAGCCCTGGGATACACAGTCAACACAAAAAAGTCAAGGCTGATACCATCCCAAAGGATAACTTTCCTGGGTGCGGAACTGGACACATCAAACCAGATGGCATTCCTCACAGCAGAAAAACAGAAGCAGCTACCACTCTATTTCATGGCATTAACAACACAGAACCAGCTTACAGCAAGGAAAATCCTGCAAGCCCTGGGTTACATGGCATCCTGCATAATAATAATTCCACATGCCAGACTACATATGAGGAAGTTACAATGGTACCTGAGGAATTTATGGTCTCAGCACAAGCACAGCCTAGAGACCCAAATTCCAATAATCCCATGCCTGAAGCAAGAATTCCAGTGGTGGGCCCAGGCCTGTCAATTGACCAAAGGACTGCCCTTCCACAGGCCTCACCCAAGCCAGACTATCACCACGGACGCCTCAGACCTCGGATGGGGGGCACACATGGTGGACAAGTGTATACAAGGCTTATGGACTCAAGACCAGATGAACCTACACATAAATCAAAAGGAGATGCTGGCAGTAAAACAGGCAATTCAGACATTCAGACCATTTCTTCAACAGGGTCATTTGCTGATAAGGACGGACAACACCACAGTTATGTGGTATATCAACAAACAGGGAGGCACACATTCATATCCTCTATGCCGGATGGCAATGGACCTCTGGAATGTGGCCCTGAGCCTCAAAATTCAGTTCCAAGCCATATTCGTGCCAGGAAAAGAAAATATTCTAGCAGACTTCTTAAGCAGAACCACCACGGATGCCCACGAATGGATGCTGCATCCAGACATCTTCAAAACCATCACAAGGAAATGGGGACTGCCAGAAATAGACCTGTTCGCATCCCCACACAACCACCAATTGAAAAAATTCTGCACAAGGACATACCACCCACTTGCTTGGAAGGTGGACTCCCTATCCTTCAGTTGGGAAAACCTGACAGCATATGCATTCCCACCTCTTCCTTTGATGCACAAAGTGCTTCTGAAGATCAAAGAAGATCACCCGAGGATCATCTTGATAGCTCCAGATTGGCCGAGGCAACATTGGTACCGCTACTGAGGAGTATGTCGGGAATACGCATGGCCTCTACCCCTAATACCTCTACTGCTAACACAGAACAACTTCAAAATCCTGCATCCAAACTTGAAAACTCTGCAGCTAGCTGCTTGGAACATTACATAAGGAAAAATAACCCAAATTTATCTCAAAGGGTTAGAGACATTATCTTGGAGGCTCGCAGACCCTCAACAAGAAAAACTTATTCAGCAAAATGGAAAAGATATCTCATTTGGAGTGCAACAAAAGGAGTAGATGCATCATTGGCAAACATAGCTAACATCCTGGAATATTTGGCAGAGCTTTTCCACAATGGTCTGTCTTACTCCTCCATTAAGATTCATGCATCAGCAATTTCAGCAGAATACAACATGGATCCTCCAGTCTTTTCTCAACCTCTACTCAGACAGTTTCTCAGAGGAATTAAAAATGTAAAACCACCAAGGAAACCACCATTGCCTACATGGGACTTGAACTTTGTGTTAGAACAGTTGACACTCCCCCCTTTTGAACCAGCAGCAACAGCAGAATTACAGTACTTATCTTGGAAAACTGCATTCCTGCTTGCAATCACTTCAGCTAGAAGGGTTTCTGAATTACAGGCATTAATGGCAGTACAACCCTTCCTTATCTTCCATCAGGATAGAGTGTCCATGAGAACAAATCCTACGTTTATGCCAGAAGTGGTCTCCAGGGTATCTTTAAACCAAGCAATACACCTACCAACATTCTTCCCCAACCCACAGAACAGGGGGAAAAGATTGCTGCATACCTTGGCTGTACACAGACAATTGCGCTACTACCTGGACAGAACCAAGAACTATAGAAAAACTGACCAGCTTGCGGTAGCATATGCAACAGGAATGGAAGGAAAAGCAATTTCAAAACAAACAATCTCAAAATGGATAGGAAATTGCATTAGATTTTGTTACTCCTTTCATGGAAAAGCAACTCCAGAAAACATCAGACCTCATTCCACAAGGGCTACAACCACTACTACAGCTTTCTTACGAGGAGTGGCTACCAAAGACATTTTAGAGGCTGCTACTTGAAGCTCCGTGCATACATTTGCCAAGCATTATAATCTGCCTTTATACTCCAGATCCCGAGCAGGTTTTGCCACTGCTGTTTTGCAAGGGATCTTAACTACACCATAAATTCTTAGTGCCTCCTTAGTGCCTCCTCCCCCAGTTTGGCTATGGTATTCTACCCATTTGTAAGGACTGCAGATGCATCCTTGAAGGACATAGTACAGTGTTGTACCTACCATAAATGTAGATGTCCGAGAGGTATGCATCTGCAGTCAGGATTACCCACCCTCCTTCCCCTCTGTGGTACTCCTAGGGTATTTGCCCATCTTGTAGCTAGCTGGGGGAATCTATTATGGTGTATTTGTTTGTATATATGTATATACATGTTTATTTCTATTTGCTCTCTTTTGTTTGGAAATATTTGCATTTATCCAAATTTAGCCTTCCTAGAGGGCACCTGGCATCTGGGGCAAGAAACACTGAGGAAAATGGCGTTGGCTGATGCCTTTATACCTGCAGAACTGCAGCTATGACGTCGGGTGAAGTGCGACATCAGCCGAGGCCAGACCCAGACTTTGGAATCCGGCCGACCGAAGGGCTGCCTGAGGCCAGGACAACCCATTTGTAAGGACTGCAGATGCATACCTCTCGGACATCTACATTTATGGTAGGTACAAAACTGTACTTTATGACTGCAGATGCATACCTATCGGACATCTACATTTATGGTAGGTACAAAACTGTACTCTCTTCATGTTCCACTGTTGCAGTCATTATATTTGGGTTATCCTGCTGGCAGGTTGCCCTCAGTCAGCCTGAATTCCAAAGTCTTGGGTCCTGCGTCGGTTGCTGTCGCCTCTTCCCTGGCGTCAGGTCATCAGGGGTATAAAAGATGCAGCCAACGCCATTTTCTTCAGTCTTTCTCGCCGCGAGGTGCCCGAAGCAGAAGCAGTTCGCAAGTGCTGGTCGGCCGACTCCTGAGATTTTCGTATTTGAGTTTCAGATCCAAAGTCTTCATTAAAAGCTAAGTACCCCATTGGAGAAACCTTTTTCTTGCTCCAGACCGATGTCAGAAAAAGTTAATAATTGTATTTCTTGTGGGAAGCAAATACCTCATAAGGACTTTCATTCTTACTGTATTCCTTGCCTAGTTGCTGACCACGATGTTTCTAGTTGTCGTTTTTTTGCTACATTTAACCAACGCACTACTAAGGGTCGGTACGATTTTGCATTAAGCTATTTTGGGCAACGATTTAATTATACAATGTCGTCGGATAGCCATCCAACTACCTGAGTTCACAAAAAATGCAAAGAAAAAGACAGGCAACCGAGGTCCAAAACCGACGACGAAGCTTCTCCTAAGCAAGTCGCTGGTTCGCCGATTCTCAGTGAGGTGTTTTCGCAGCCCCTGACGCCCACTACTTTATAGTCGCAGGCTGCTACCGACTCCCACGTGGAGTCGCTCAGGCCACTGGAAACTCAAGTTATTGAAGCCTCAGAGATTAATCCCTCAGATGGGTCTGGAGCCGCTGAGCAGGCATCGGCTTCTCAAGGTGTATTCAGACCTAAACAATTATATATTAAACCGACATCAAAGGCAAAGACTAAAACACCTTTAAAGGCAAAGAAACAAGTTTGCCAGCCACATGGACAGGCCTCCATGCCCAAAAAACAGATGCTCAAAATGGCCGAAGACTTAATTACCTTGATCAGGGGTTCCCATCCCACTCCTGATAAGAGGCCTAGGCAAGAGACAGACTATGAATCTTCAGATCAGGTTTCCATTTCTTCTGATTCCTCTTTTGATCAGGAATATTCTCTTCCCCCCTATGAGGATTCTGATGCTGAAGAATCAATTCCTAGAGAGTCTCCTTCTGAGGATTACTATTTTGGGGAAACCTTGCATACCATGAAGGGAGCACTTCCACTTGGAGAGCCAAGATTTTTCAGAATCTGAGAAGAGGCTCAGAGACTTCCTTTTACTACCTCAACACAGGCCTCTAGCTATTCCACCCGCGTTAGACATTGTAGATGATGTGTTCTCAGAGTCTAGTCTGACCCGTGACTCCTTACTTCCAGCTCCTGTTAAGCCGGACATATACTACAGGGTCCCTGACTCTCATAAATTTATTTTCAAAAACCCTACTGCAGACCCAGAAACTATTTCTCAGGGTCCCACAGGGGTCAAGGCTTCCACTGCAAAAAACCCTACCCCCCCTCTGACAGGGATTTTAGGGCACTGGATAGATGGGGAAAAAAGATTTACACATCTATTACCTTGGCTATAAGGGCCTTAAATTGCCAGTTTCATATTCTCAAATATCAGCAATATATCATGACACTGCTTAAACAGAAAATGATGGTAAATTCTGAATGTGCAGAAAACAAAGAAATGCAGGATTTATTGCTTGCAGCTGAACAAGTTGGAAAGCATACTTTGCGATGTGGTTTTGATTCTCTGGAGGCTTCCTGCAGGGCCGCTGTTATGTGTTCTGTCATCAGGAGGCATGCTTGGTTAAAGGAACAAAATCTGCCTGATCATGTTAAAGCCAAATTATTAGATGCTCCATTACAACATGATACTTTGTTTGGTGTTAAGGCAGCAGCGGTGTTAAAGAAAATGGAGGGCAAAGCTAAATCTATGCAAACGGTCAAGGATTTCTTACAGGTACAGCCACCTAGATTTAGCAGACACTGGCCTACAAAAAATTGGTCCTTTCCAGTCTCAGACAGACCTCAAATGGGGCAGATCCAGATGCCCTAGTGGCAGATCACAGCAGCAAGGTTCCTACAGGTCTAAGCAATGGTGTGCTTCTACCTCCAAAAGTGGAGAAAACAAATCGCAACCATACAGGAAACAGCCCCAATGACCTCCCCATGCCTGCACCAAGCACTTATCTTCTGGCAGCACCCTTAGGGGGAAAACTAGCAAAGTTTCACTTCCATACCCTGCCAAGGGCAAACGGTTGGCCAGACCTTCCAAAAAATGAATGGGCGGAGGCTCAAAAACAAGTCGCAGCTCTCATGAACATGAGGGCTATTCAACAAGTACCACAGCAAGAGCAGGGACAAGGATTTTACTCAAGACTGTTCTTGGTACCCAGAAAGGACAAAGGATGGAGACCAATACTGGACCTATCTATTTTAAACACTTTCCTGGATGTACCAAAATTCAAGATGTTGAACTTGCACTAGCTTCTGCCCATGCTGGGCAAGAAGGCTTGGCTCGTGACTTTAGACCTAAAAGAGGCATACCTGCATGTCCCAATCAGACAATCATGCAGAAGATACCTCAGATTCAAGGCTGGCTCAAAGCATTACCAATTCTCTGCACTGCCCTTTGGCTTATCTACTGCACCCAGGGTCTTCACAAAGTGCCTGGCACCAGTAATTGCTTACTGCAGACAAAGAGGAATACAAATATATCCTTATTTGGATGACTGCCTCATACAAGCAGAGAACAAGGACATTCTACTACAGCATCTGACGTTTGTGAAAAGACTTTTAACATGCCTAGGGTACACAGTCAACAAAAAGAAATCAAAACTAGTACCCTCTCAAGAGATAATATTCCTGGGTGCAAGCTTAAATACAACTGCCTAGATGGCTTATCTCACTCCAGACAAACAAAGGCAACTGACTACATATTTCAAGGAAATAGAAAGTGGATCGTAGCAGTAATAACTTCAGAAACAGTAAAGGCAGTAAACAGGGCAGTCTTTAATCCAATACAATGAAGCGCTTTTCGTCTGCCAGCATCTGCAGACTTCTTCAGACAAGAGTAACTTACAATTAAAAAGCTTAATATACTAAGCTAATCAGGAATAACCAATCAAATAGAAACAAGCTAATATAAACAATTAAAATTAATTGCCTAACACATACTGTTAACATCTAATGGTGGTTTATAATAAAGCAGTCTTATACAAAAAACCTTAGTCTCCCTAGCTGATTGATCAAGACAGGATAAAAAAGCAAGTAAGAAATACATAAGTAAGTATTTATCATAAAAACATAAAAATTCTAATCCTCTCAGACAATTAATTATCTAATAAGATTTTTAAGTTTTAAAAGGCTGCTAATGGAGCAGCTGTCATTCAACCCTGGTATTACGTATGCGTTTAATCTGATTTGCCAGCGTAACTCAGACAATTCCAACAAAAGATGTATAGGGGCCCCCCTCTTACTCTCAAGTATCTGATCTATCACCATAAATCTAAAGTAATGGTCATTTTCCTGGCTGATATGTTTGGCAAGAGCATTTTCTAGTTTACCTTTACTAATGGCGTATTGGTGTTTATAAATACGCTCTTTTAGTTTACGCTCTGTTTTGCCAATATAAAAACCTTCACATTTTTGACACTGGGCGAGGTAAACTACCATCCTAGAGTTACAGGTGCATCTACAGTGGAGATCAAAACTAGTATGATTAATAGTGAATCTATTAGATTCATTAATATGTCTACACTGGTTGCAATTTTGGCATTTGAACATACCCGGTGTTCGTGTTAAATTACTTACAGGTAGTTCTAATAGTGCTTTTAAATTTTTACCTCTCCTATATGTAACTCCAGGGTACTCGCCTACTTTGCCCATCACTGTGCTGTTAGTGCGAAAAATATTCCAATTCTTATTGATAATGTCCAGGATGAGGTGACTATTAATACTGTATGTCAAAATTAATCTATTTTTAAAGGAAACATCTGGTTCGAGACATTCAACCCTAGTAGGTACAACAGCATTATGAGATAAAGAATGTGGGGCAACACTAAGAATGGCTTGATAAGTACCATTCCTTCTCTTATTGGTCACCTCCTTGACCAAACCTTCAAGCAGTCTAGATGGGTACCCTCTATGTGTGAACATATTCTTTAGTTTCTCACATTCAGCCATAAAATCCTCATCCAAACTAACCATCCGGGCTGCTCTAACGAGCTGCCCTTTAACAACTGACCGTTTTTGGTGGTGGGGATGGCAACTGCTGAAATGAAGGAAAGAGTTTGAGTGGGTAGGCTTCCTATAAATAGTGGCAACATAACCATTCAACTCCTGGTTTTTAGCTAACCAGATGTCCAAAAATGCTATGGCATCTGTCCCAAAGTTTGAGGTAAAGGATAGAAAGTCCGTAGACGTATTAAAGAAATCTAAAATGAGCTTACCATCTTCTTGATTACCCTCCAATAATATAAATATGTCATCCAGATAGCGAGTATAATACCTGATCTTAGACATAAGGGCGTGGTTGCTCAAAATTTTCTCCTTTTCCCAATGTGCCATGACAATATTGGCCAAACTGGCCCCGCAGGGTGACCCCATGGCCACACCTGTTTTTTGGAGGTAAAAATTCTCACCTAACGTAAAGTAGTTATTAAACAATACCATATCAGTAAGTTCTATTACCAGTGAAATTTCATCTGGTGGGGCATCCTTACTAGTAAGAAAGAAGGCCACCCACTCCAATGCAGTTTCTAGGGGAATGCAGGTGTACAAATCCTTGACATCTATTGTCAAGAAGTTGAAATTGTTGTTAAAAGTGCACTCTCCGATTTTGGCTAAGAAGGACCATGAATCTTTGCAGATTTGCTCTTCATCCTGCAAGTATTTCTGTAATATGGTATCTACAATTTTGGCGCATGAATAGGTGGGAGAGCCTCTTCCATCGACTAATGGTCGCATTGGAGGATTAGAGAGATCCTTGTGGATCTTAGGGATCCCAAAAAGACAAGGAAATCTCGGAAATAAGGTAGTTAAATATTTGTGTTGTTCTTGGTTTAATCTACCCTCAAAAAACATCTCATCTAAGTTGTTTTGAATATTACGATAAGCTTTATTGACGTCAGACTTAGAACTAACACTGTATGCCTCATCAGCAAGTAAATCTAACATTCTATCGTAATAGTCAACATTATCAAAGACCACAACTCCCCCACCTTTATCAGGTTTGCAAATGCGCAAACTATGCAGTTTCACAAAGTCTAACAATGATTTTTCCTCCTTACATGTGTCATTAGTTCTAACATGGGACAACTTGTCCCTTAAATCTAGTTCACACATATTTTCAAAGCAGTGGATTAATGGATGTAAGGGAGGATTGAATAAACTGGAAACTCTAAAAGGGTTAACATGTATATTATTACTAGGTACATTATTGCTTCCATCGTTGGGAAAAATCATGTTAAAGTTCAACTTTCGAGTGAATAATTTAATATCTATAATGGTCCCCACTAAATCCGTCTTTCGTTGGGGAACATAAGTATACCCTTTAGACAGAAAGTCAGCCAATTCACTTGGTATAGGCACAGAAGAAAAATTATATATTTTGAAGTCTCCTAAATGGTTGGTGGAAATAACAGGTCTAGAATTCAGGTCACCAAAATTAAAAGGGTTTTCGTCCAAAGAGTCAACCGGGGAAGGAACCAAATTCATCAAGGGGGGGGTACAGGTAGTACCAAAGTCAGCATGCACAAGGCCCGTCTCTAAGGAAAGAGAGGGGACACAGTTGCTGACAGTCCTAAATGTTACAGTCTCTGTTGGTTTTGTTTCTGTTGGTAACCTTTGTGTGATGACTGATAATTGTTCCTTTTCTTCGGTATGGCACCTGGGTGGTTGGCATGGTAAAAAACCTGCTGCTGGTCTGTATACAAGGAGGTATTGTTAGTATTAGAATTAGGTTGTAACCTCCGGTTTTGTAACCTCTCACTTCTCCTTACCACTTGTTCGGGTTGTATATCTTCAAAGGTATCCAAGGCTCGAATGCTATTGTCAATTGGTGCCTTAGGGTTTAAACTTGTAGAGCCAGGATCGTTAATAATATTAGGTTGCCAAACTTGTGACTGTGCAGGGGGGGGATATGCTACCCCTTGTTCATAGGCTTTAAGGTCACGCTCTAGTTTTTTTATTTTATTCTGCTTGAGTTTGTTGAGATACTGTTCGATACTACTAAAGCATCTATTGTAGTCATATTTATACCTTGGGAATTCCTCATGTGCATTAATAAGTTTATCCAACTCAGAAATTTCTAGGGTTAATTGCTCTACCCAAATTAAATAGTGCTTGATCATTACATGTAGAAGTTCAAACCCATGTTGGTCAAATAAATTGACCAAGTCTTTATGAAAATCAGAGTTGGGAATTAGGCCAGTTGGAAATTGAAAGTGTCTAAGGCCCTTAGGTATCACCTTACATTCAATGCATTCCCTAAAATAGGAAATTTCCAGTTTAAGCTTTTTAATTTTAAGAAGCAATTTGTCAAAAAGTTTCAGTTTATCAGATAATGAATTGTTGTTTACCTCATGTTGAACACCTTGATTGGTATTCCTAATGTCCGCTGTACCGTCGCTGTGTCTTAAAAACACAAAATCCTCGGTTAACCAAGAGCTTAAAGAGGGAGCTCCATTAAGGGAGTTCCTATTCGACTGAGCGTTTGCATTCTCGTAGGGTTCATGCAGCACGGGGTTGCTCTCTGTGTCAGTGTTAGCAGCCAAGCTTTGTAGGCGTTCTCCGGTTGTTGCGGTAGCCCCACGATTAGTAACAGTATTAATTTCAGAACGAAGAGGAGGGATTGTAGAAGTTAAAGCAGGCAAACCATTGTGTGTTGATGTAAACTCACTAGTTGGATCTCGGACGTTCGGTGCATCACGTCCGTTAGTTAAACCAAGAGGAACGTTGATCTCATGAAGAGGTACTACGCCCCCTGGCGTTAATTCAGCTGGGAGAATCTTAAGGTTGTTTAACGAAGGGAGAATGAGATTTCTCATCTCCTGCTGTTGGCTATCAAGTTTCTCTAGCCTCGCACAAAGCGAGTCCATACGTTCAAATAAAGAATTAACCAAACCATCCTGGACTGCCGAAGTTGGTGTAGCTGGTGCCGGATAGGCACTATTGCAGCTCCTGAGTAATGCTGGAACAGCATTAGGGGAAAAATCATCACTACTACGAGATCCGGAAGCCATAAACTCCAAATACTGTAAAAAGCACAAACCAAGAAACTAGAAAGCAGATCGTAGCAGTAATAACTTCAAAAACAGTAAAGGCAGTAAACAGGGCAGTCTTTAATCCAATACAGTGAAGCGCTTTTCGTCTGCCAGCATCTGCAGACTTCTTCAGACAAGAGTAACTTACAATTAAAAAGCTTAATATACTAAGCTAATCAGGAATAACCAATCAAATAGAAACAAGCTAATATAAACAATTAAAATTAATTGCCTAACACATACTGTTAAGATCTAATGGTGGTTTACAATAAAGCAGTCTTATACAAAAAACCTTAGTCTCCCTAGCTGATTGATCAAGACAGGATAAAAAAGCAAGTAAGAAATACATAAGTAAGTATTTATCATAAAAACATAAAAATTCTAATTCTCTCAGACAATTAATTATCTAATAAGATTTTTGTTGGAATTGTCTGAGTTACGCTGGCAAATCAGATTAAACGCATACGTAATACCAGGGTTGAATGACAGCTGCTCCATTAGCAGCCTTTTAAAACTTAAAAATCTTATTAGATAATTAATTGTCTGAGAGGATTAGAATTTTTATGTTTTTATGATAAATACTTACTTATGTATTTCTTACTTGCTTTTTTATCTTGTCTTGATCAATCAGCTAGGGAGACTAAGGTTTTTTGTATAAGACTGCTTTATTGTAAACCACCATTAGATCTTAACGGTATGTGTTAGGCAATTAATTTTAATTGTTTATATTAGCTTGTTTCTATTTGATTGGTTATTCCTGATTAGCTTAGTATATTAAGCTTTTTAATTGTAAGTTACTCCTGTCTGAAGAAGTCTGCAGATGCTGGCAGACGAAAAGCGCTTCATTGTATTGGATTAAAGACTGACCTGTTTACTGCCTTTACTGTTTTTGAAGTTATTACTGCTATGATCCGCTTTCTAGTTTCTTGGTTTGTGCTTTTTACAGTATTTGGAGTTTATGGCTTCCGGATCTCGTAGTAGTGATGATATCTCCCCTAATGCTGTTCCAGCATTTCTCAGGAGCTGCAATAGTGCCTGTCCGGCACCAGCTACACCAACTTCAGCAGTCCAGGATGGTTTGGTTAATTCTTTATTTGAACGTATGGACTCGCTTTGTGCGAGGCTAGAGAAACTTGATAGCCAATAGCAGTTGATGAGAAATCTCATTCTCCCTTCGTTAAACAACCTTAAGATTCTCCCAGCTGAATTAACGCCGAAGTACCCTTCATGAGATCAACGCTCCTCTTGGTTTAACTAACGGACGGATGCATAACGAGATCCAACTAGTGAGTTTACATCAACACACAATGGTTTGCCTGCTTTAACTTCTACAATCCCTCCTCTTCGTTCTGAAATTAATACTGTTACTAATCGTGGGGCTACCAACAACCGGAGAACGCCACAAAGCTTGGCTGCTAACACTGACACAGAGAGCAACCCTGCTGCATGAACCCTACGAGAATGCAAACGCTAGTCGAATAGGAACTCCTTAATGGAGCTCCTCTTTAAGCTCTTGGTTAACCGAGGATTTTGTGTTTTAAGACACAGCGACGGTACAGCGGACATTAGGAATACCAATCAAGGTGTTCAACATGAGGTAAACAACAATTCATTATCTGATAAACTGAAACTTTTGACAAATTGCTTCTTAAAATTAAAAAGCTTAAACTGGAAATTTCCTATTTTAGGGAATGCATTGAATGTAAGGTGATACCTAAGGGCCTTAGACACTTTCAATTTCCAACTGGCCTAATTCCCAACTCTGATTTTCATAAAGACTTGGTCAATTTATTTGACCAACATGGGTTTGAACTTCTACATGTAATGATCAAGCACTATTTAATTTGGGTAGAGCAATTAACCCTAGAAATTTCTGAGTTGGATAAACTTATTAATGCACATGAGGAATTCCCAAGGTATAAATATGACTACAATAGATGCTTTAGTAGCATCGAACAGTATCTCAACAAACTCAAGCAGAATAAAATAAAAAAACTAGAGCGTGACCTTAAAGCCTATGAACAAGGGGTAGCATATCCCCCCCCCTGCACAGTCACAAGTTTGGCAACCTAATATCATTAACGATCCTGGCTCTACAAGTTTAAACCCTAAGGCACCAATTGACAATAGCATTCGAGCCTTGGATACCTTTGAAGATATACAACCCGAACAAGTGGTAAGGAGAAGTGAGAGGTTACAAAACCGGAGGTTACAACCTAATTCTAATACTAACAATACCTCCTTGTATACAGACCAGCAGCAGGTTTTTTACCATGCCAACCACCCAGGTGCCATACCGAAGAAAAGGAACAATTATCAGTCATCACACAAAGGTTACCAACAGAAACGAAACCAACAGAGACTGTAACATTTAGGACTGTCAGCAACTGTGTCCCCTCTCTTTCCTTAGAGACGGGCCTTGTGCATGCTGACTTTGGTACTACCTGTACCCCCCCCTTGATGAATTTGGTTCCTTCCCCGGTTGACTCTTTGGACAAAAACCCTTTTAATTTTGGTGACCTGAATTCTAGACCTGTTATTTCCACCAACCATTTAGGAGACTTCAAAATATATAATTTTTCTTCTGTACCTATACCAAGTGAATTGGCTGACTTTCTGTCTAAAGGGTATACTTATGTTCCCCAACGAAAGACGGATTTAGTGGGGACCATTATAGATATTAAATTATTCACTCGAAAGTTGAACTTTAACATGATTTTTCCCAACGATGGAAGCAATAATGTACCTAGTAATAATATACATGTTAACCCTTTTAGAGTTTCCAGTTTATTCAATCCTCCCTTACATCCATTAATCCACTGCTTTGAAAATGTGTGAACTAGATTTAAGGGACAAGTTGTCCCATGTTAGAACTAATGACACATGTAAGGAGGAAAAATCATTGTTAGACTTTGTGAAACTGCATAGTTTGCGCATTTGCAAACCTGATAAAGGTGGGGGAGTTGTGGTCTTTGATAATGTTGACTATTACGATAGAATGTTAGATTTACTTGCTGATGAGGCATACAGTGTTAGTTCTAAGTCTGACGTCAATAAAGCTTATCGTAATATTCAAAACAACTTAGATGAGATGTTTTTTGAGGGTAGATTAAACCAAGAACAACACAAATATTTAACTACCTTATTTCCGAGATTTCCTTGTCTTTTTGGGATCCCTAAGATCCACAAGGATCTCTCTAATCCTCCAATGCGACCATTAGTCGATGGAAGAGGCTCTCCCACCTATTCATGCGCCAAAATTGTAGATACCATATTACAGAAATACTTGCAGGATGAAGAGCAAATCTGCAAAGATTCATGGTCCTTCTTAGCCAAAATCGGAGAGTGCACTTTTAACAACAATTTCAACTTCTTGACAATAGATGTCAAGGATTTGTACACCTGCATTCCCCTAGAAACTGCATTGGAGTGGGTGGCCTTCTTTCTTACTAGTAAGGATGCCCCACCAGATGAAATTTCACTGGTAATAGAACTTACTGATATGGTATTGTTTAATAACTACTTTATGTTAAGTGAGAATTTTTACCTCCAAAAAACAGGTGTGGCCATGGGGTCACCCTGCGGGGCCAGTTTGGCCAATATTGTCATGGCACATTGGGAAAATTTTGAGCAACCACGCCCTTATGTCTAAGATCAGGTATTATACTGGCTATCTGGATGACATATTTATATTATTGGAGGGTAATCAAGAAGATGGTAAGCTCATTTTAGATTTCTTTAATACGTCTACGGACTTTCTATCCTTTACCTCAAACTTTGGGACAGATGCCATAGCATTTTTGGACATCTGGTTAGCTAAAAACCAGGAGTTGAATGGTTATGTTGCCACTATTTATAGGAAGCCTACCCACTCAAACTCTTTCCTTCATTTCAGCAGTTGCCATCCCCACCACCAAAAACGGTCAGTTGTTAAAGGGCAGCTCGTTAGAGCAACCCGGATGGTTAGTTTGGATGAGGATTTTATGGCTGAATGTGAGAAACTAAAGAATATGTTCACACATAGAGGGTACCCATCTAGACTGCTTGAAGGTTTGGTCAAGGAGGTGACCAATAAGAGAAGGAATGGTACTTATCAAGCCATTCTTAGTGTTGCCCCACATTCTTTATCTCATAATGCTGTTGTACCTACTAGGGTTGAATGTCTCGAACCAGATGTTTCCTTTAAAAATAGATTAATTTTGACATACAGTATTAATAGTCACCTCATCCTGGACATTATCAATAAGAATTGGAATATTTTTCGCACTAACAGCACAGTGATGGGCAAAGTAGGCGAGTACCCTGGAGTTACATATAGGAGAGGTAAAAATTTAAAAGCACTATTAGAACTACCTGTAAGTAATTTAACACGAACACCGGGTATGTTCAAATGCCAAAATTGCAACCAGTGTAGACATATTAATGAATCTAATAGATTCACTATTAATCATACTAGTTTTGATCTCCACTGTAGATGCACCTGTAACTCTAGGATGGTAGTTTACCTCGCCCAGTGTAAAAAATGTGAAGGTTTTTATATTGGCAAAACAGAGCGTAAACTAAAAGAGTGTATTTATGAATACCAATACGCCATTAGTAAAGGTAAACTAGAAAATGCTCTTGCCAAACATATCAGCCAGGAAAATGACCATTACTTTAGATTTATGGTGATAGATCAGATACTTGAGAGTAAGAGGTGGGCCCCTATACATATTTTGTTGGAATTGTCTGAGTTACGCTGGCAAATCAGATTAAACGCATACGTAATACCAGGGTTGAATGACAGCTGCTCCATTAGCAGCCTTTTAAAACTTAAAAATCTTATTAGATAATTAATTGTCTGAGAGGATTAGAATTTTTATGTTTTTATGATAAATACTTACTTATGTATTTCTTACTTGCTTTTTTATCCTGTCTTGATCAATCAGCTAGGGAGACTAAGGTTTTTTGTATAAGACTGCTTTATTGTAAACCACCATTAGATCTTAACAGTATGTGTTAGGCAATTAATTTTAATTGTTTATATTAGCTTGTTTCTATTTGATTGGTTATTCCTGATTAGCTTAGTATATTAAGCTTTTTAATTGTAAGTTACTCTTGTCTGAAGAAGTCTGCAGATGCTGGCAGACGAAAAGCGCTTCATTGTATTGGATTAAAGACTGCCCTGTTTACTGCCTTTACTGTTTTTGAAGTTATTACTGCTACGATCCGCTTTCTAGTTTCTTGGTTTGTGCTTTTTACAGTATTTATATTTCAAGGAAATGGCAACAAAGGCCCAGTTATCTGCAAGAAAAATTCTGCAGGCTTTGGGCTTCATGGCATCCTGCATCTTACTAATTCCATATGCAAGACTGCATATGAGGAAAATTCAATGTTACCGAAAAAGTGTCTGGACACAACATTGCCACAGCCTGGAAACAATGATTACTCTCATTCCCTGCCTGCAGCAGGAGTTTCGATGGTGGGCAAACGCCTGACACCAAAACAAGGGACAGCCATTCTCACTACCCCCAGCCAGGCAGAGCCTAACGACGGATGCATCAGATTATGCCTGGGGGGCACACATGGCAGGAAGAGGCATTCAGGGCACCTGGTCAACAAACCAAAAGCATCTACATATCAATCAAAAAGAGATGCTAGCTGTTCAAAATGCCCTGACAGCCTTCAAGGACCTACTTCACCCGGGACCACTACTGATAAAGACAAACAACAACCACGATCATGTGGTACATAAACAAGCAGGGGGGCACTCATTCTTACCCCCTTTGCAGACTAGCCATGGCTTTATGGGACACAGCATTGACTATTCTTGCCAGGAAAGGAAAATACTCTGGCAGACGAACTAAGCAGAAACCTCATGGATCCCCACGAGTGGCACCTGGATCACAAGTCTTCAGCATGACAACAAAGAAATGGGGACACCCGGACATAGATCTGTTTGCCTCCCCTCACAACAATCAACTAAAAAGATTCTGCACAAGGACTTATCACAGACAAGCATGGAAAGTGGACGCCTTATTGTTCAACTGGACAAACCTATCAGTATATGCCTTTCCTCCACTGCTTCTCCTCCCCAAAGTATTCCTAAAGGTCAGACCGAAGAAAGCAAAAATGATTCTGATTGCCCCAGACTGGCCACGCCAGTTCTGGTATCTGAGCTTAAGGAACTTGTCCCAATGCCCAGCCAGGACCTTACCTCAAATACCTCATCTACTGTCCCAGCAAAACAATCAAATTCTGCACAGCCAACTCAGGACCCTAAACCTGGCAGCATGGCGGATAATGTAGCCATACAAACCACACCACTCAGTAAAGCTGTGATGGATGTAATTTTAGAATTCAGCAGGCCTAGTACTAGAAAGTCCTATGCTGTGAAATGGAAGAGATTTTGTGCTTGGAACCAAGCTCAAGGAACTGATACAGCTGTCCCAAATATTCTTCAGATTTTGCAATACTTAACTGAGATGCTGGACAAAGGCCTATCTTTTTCATCAATTAAAATCCATGCCTCTGCCATTTCAGCTCATTACAATACAGAGCCACCACTCTTTTCTCATCCTTTATTAAGGCAGTACCTCAGAGGAGACAAAAACTTAAGACCTCCAAGGAGAACGCCAATACCTGCAATGGACCTCAATTATGCCGTGGAAAAACTCACCTTACCTCCTTTTTAGCCAGCTGCTACTGCAGATATAAAGTTCTTATCTTGGAAAACAGCTCTGCTCCTAGCAATAACTTCTGCAAGATGAGTTTCAGAGCTACAGGCTCGCATGGCTGTGAAACCCTTTATCATTTTTTATCCAGACAGGGTATCTCTGAGAACAAACCCTACATTTATGCCTAAGGTGGTGTCCAGTGTAGCCCTTAACCAAACTGTTCATTTGCCAACTTTTTATCCAAATCCACAGAACAAGGGGGAGAAAATTCTGCATTCTTTGGACGTACACAGGCAACTTAGATTCTACTTGGACAAAACTGAAGTTTTCAGAAAGACAGAACAATTACTAGTGGCATATGCCACAGCATCACAAGGAAGGGCTATCTCCAAGCAGACTATTTCAAAATGGATAGGTCACTGCATTCGTTTCTGCTACTCACAGCATGACAAACCAGTGCCTAAGGGCATTAGGCCACATTCAACCAGAGCTGCAGCCGCTTCTGCAGCCTTTCTCAGGGGAGTACCAACCAAAGACATTTAAGAGGCTGCTACTTGGAGTTCAATGCATACCTTTACAAAACATTACAATCTGCCTCTTTATTCTAAATCCAGGGCAGGCTTTGCCACTGCAGTTCTGCAGGGCCTCATAGCCACTCCTAATGCTGTTTAGCTCCAGCCACCCAACCATAGCTTTGGGACTCAACCCAAATGTGATGACTGCAGCAGTGAAACACAAAGAACATAGTACAGTTGTGTACACTTAACATAAATGTAGATGTTCGAGTGTATACACTGTTGCAGTCCAGGTTACCCACCCGCCATCCCCCTTATTTTTGCTGGAACTTATCTTTACTTCTCTAATCTATACAACCTAGATGGTATATTTGCTTATAGGTTAAGGTAAAGCTTATTTGGGTGCATGTATGTTTTATTTACGTATTTTTAGCCTACCCTTTTGGGGGCACCTGACATCTGGGGCAAGAAAAACTGAAGAAAATGGCGTCGGCTGCTTCTTTTATACCCCTGACGACCTGACGTCATGGAAGAGGCGACAGCAACCGACGCAGGATCCAAGACTTTGGAATCCAGGCCGACTGAGGGCAACCTGCCAGCCGGATAACCCAAATGTAATGACTGCAACAGTGAATACACTCGAACATCTACATTTTATGGTAAGTGTACACAACTGTACTCTCTGTCCTTCAGCTGGAAAAACCTATCAGTCTATGCCTTCCCCCCCCCTCTACCTCTGCTCTCCAAAGTACTACTAAAGATCAAACAGGACAAACCAAGAACTGTTTTGATTGCACCAGACTGGCCACGCCAACACTGGTACCCCTCTTGCACAGTGTCACGGTTGGCCCTATGGCACCTGCCTCAGACTCCTTCCCTGTTGTCTCAGCAGGAGAACCAGATTCTGTACCCTCAGCTTCCAACACTGAACCTAGCAGCCTGGCTAATTACCTAATCTTTATTTTACCATCCCTCAGTAAACCAGTGATGGATATTATTTTAGAGGCAAGGAGGCCTAGTACTAAAAAATCGTATGCTGAAAAATGGAAAAGATTATGTGCCTGGAACAGGCCTCGAGGGATGAGCACAGCAGTGTCCAATTTACCTCAGATGTTACAATACTTAACTGAGATACTTCACAAGGGCCTGTCTTTTTCCTCCATCAAAATTCACACCTCAGCCATTTCAGCTCATTATAACACAGAACCTCCCCTCTTCTCTCATCCACTGTTCAAGCAGTTCCTCAGAGAGGCCAACAATTTAAGACCACCCAGGAGAGCTCCAACCCCAGCCTGGGACCTTAACTTTGTCTTGGGAGAAACTCACTCTTCCTCCTTTAGAGCCAGCTGCTACTGCAGATTTAAACTTTCTTTCTTGGAAAACAGCTTTCCTTTTAGCAGTCACTTCAGCAAGAAGGGTATCTGAATTACAGGACCTTAAGGCAGTGGAGCGTTTCATCTCTTTCATGCGGACAAGGTGTCCTTCAGAACCAATCCATCCTTCATGCCCAAGGTGGTATCCAGTGTGGCTCTTAATCAGTCCATTCATTTGCCAACCTTCTTTCCTAATCCACAGAACAAAGAGGAACGGATACTGCACTCCTTAGATGTGCACAGACAGCTTAGATTTTACTTGGACAGGACTAAACCTCAAAGGAAATATGAACAACTGCTGGTGGCATTTGCTGCAGGGGCAGAGGGGAAGGCTGTTTCTAAGCAAACCATTTCTAAATGGATAGGCCATTGCATTCATTTCTGCAATAAGCACCATGGAACACCTATCCCACAGGGGATCAGACCCCACTCAACCAGGGCTGCATCTACCTCTACAGCCTTTCTCAGAGGCGTCCCTACCATAGACATCCTAGAAGCTGCTACCTGGAGTTCTGTACATACTTTCGCCAAGCATTATCATTTGCCAATTTTCTCTAAATCCCGAGCTGGCTTTGCCACTGCAGTCTTGCAGGGCCTTATAGCTGGTCCTGATGCTATCTGAATTCCTCCTCCCAACCTGAGCTTTGGGAATCTATCCAAATGTGATGACTGCAACAGTGAAACATGAAGAACATAGTACAGTTGTGTACACTTACCATAAATGTAGATGTTCGAGTGTATTCACTGTTGCAGTCCTGGTTACCCTCCCTCCAGCCCCATGACTTCTTTTGGCTATACCTCTACTTTCCTTTACTGTGCTCAAAAACATTTTGGTGTATTTGCTTTTTTGTTGGAGGTATATCCTTGTATATTTATATATTTAATTGCTTCCCATTAGGGGGGGCACCTGACATCTGGGGCAAGAAAAACTGATGTAATGGCGTCTGCTGCATGTTTTATACCCCCTGACGTCACGGAAGAAGAGACAGCAACCGACGCAAACCAAGACTTTGTTAATCAGGCCGACTGAGGGCTATTGCAAGCAGATAACCCAAAGGTGATGACTGCAACAGTGAATACACTTGAACATCTACATTTATGGTAAGTGTACACAACTGTACTTTCTTTTTCAAGTTGTTCAATCTTGGACTTCTCTCCTAAGCTATAAAATAAAGGGGAAAGAGACTGTTGCACTTGCTGAATGTATGCAAATTGCACAAATACCAGAATACAAGATTTCAGGCAGGCCAGTCAGCTCTTTATATTACTTATGCTAGACAAAGATTGCAGACCAGTATCAAAACAGACTGAAATACTGTATGGTCAGCTCGAGTGACATAGGATAAAGCACTTACTGGGACCCAGATTATCTACCTTCATTTCACAGCTGGTGTTTGTAGGATGGTGATGCCCACCCTGATGAGGACAGCATGAGGTTGCAGCCAGCTGCACAGTGCCATGTTTCCTTGAAGGATGTGTAGCAGTGCAAATTCAGGGTCTAGGGATGGGAGGTATGTTCACCAAATTACTGCCTGGTGGTAGCCTTCAATGTGGTGTGCAGATATGTTCTCTGTCAGTGGGAAGGTGTTGTGGGACTCCGTGATGATGCAGATTGCAAGTCCCCCTGCCAAGGGGTGGGAGGGTGGCACTGAGGAAAAAAAAAAGTACCCTCCTTGCCAGAGTGCTTTTGAGAGTGGGAGTAGCTCTCATGACTGACTGAATGATGACCATCAGATAGCTGTTCTCCCATTATTGTGTACAAATGACTTCCCTAGCTTATTAACACCTCTGATGTGGAATGTTACATCAGCAGCAGGCTACATACATCCTTACATTCCAAATTATTTTGTGAGATATCTCTCCTGAGGCACATGATAGCTCAGAGATCTGCTCTGTTGTGGATCCAGATGCACAGGCCGAGCCGGTTTTACAGACCACCTTGGAACCAGACGTAAGCACATCCAGAGAGGCCTCACGGACATTGGCGCCCGATGTTCAGGGGGGGACCTAGGCTCATTGTGTCAGAAGGCCCTAGAAAAATCACTCAGATTGTAGTGAGGGAGGATGTTGGTTTGGATTTGGTTGAGTGTAGGCCTACATCCGGTCCTCCCTCTTTGCATCGGATGGAAATCCCTGCAAAAAAAAAAACAGAAAACTAAACATTTCTCTCCTCCACCAAACACTCAGAAAGAGTGGCAGAATTTTTCCCAAGGCCTGTTCATGGACTTCATGACTCTGAGGCCTACCTCAAGTCAGCCTACTTCTCCTCTTCCATGGCTGTCTTCCTCCCAGAATAGGGCCAGAGCACAAGCCACTTCAGAGGAAGATTCTTCCTGTGATGAGGACAGTGACTCTTTAGCATACTTCTCTCAAATCTCTTCCCCCCTGGACTGCACTTTCCCAGAGAAAGACTCGAATGGGACATTATCCCCTTTGGAGGAGATTTTCTTTGTTGAGACCATCTCAGATATGAGATCGCTTTAAATGGGACAGCTGTCAAATGTTTGAGGTCCAATAGTGGTACTACAACCTTCTTAAGGTACAGACTCCTAGTTCTTTTGCTATACCTCCGGTTATCCCTGCCCTCTTGGATGCCATCGCCTCCATGTCCCCTATACCATGACTCTCACCCTCCAGCCCTTAAGAAGTCATACAGGTATTATAAAGTGCCTCAGATTGTAATTTTCTTTTCAGAGCCCCTGTGGCAGACGCCTCTGTGATCTCAGCCTCTGATAAGGCCTCCAGATCTCTTCCTTCCACTTACCTTCACCCCTCGGACAAGGAGAGTAGCCAACTGAAGACGCTGGGAAGGAAAATTCCCTAAAAGAACCCAGATGTTCATCATGTTACACTGCTGCAATCATCACTGTTGGGTTATCCTGCCGTCAGGCGGTCCCGCAGTCGGCCCGAGTTCCAAAGTCTTGGTCCGGTGTCGGTTGCTGTCGCTTCTTCCCTGATGTCAGTGCGCCAGGGGTATATAAGATGCATCTGACGCCATTTTCTTCAGTCTTTCTTGCCGCGCGGTGCCCAAAGCAGTTCGCAAGGACCGGTCGGCCGACTCCTGAGATTTTCAAATCGAATTTCAGACCGAAGTCTTCATAAAGCTAAGTAACCCATTGGGGAACCTTTTCTTGTCTCAGTCCGATGTCAGAAAAAGTTAACAATTGCATTTCTTGTGGGAAGCAAATACCTCATAAGGACTTTCATTCTTTTTGTATTCCTTGCCTAGGCCCAGACCACGACGTCACAGGTTGTCGGTTTTGTGCTAGGTTTAATAAACGAGCTATTAAACGTCTGTTTGATTTCGCCCGACATTACTTTGGTAGGAAATTTAATTATACCATGCCGTCGGAGCAACCGACGACCAGAATGCATAAAAACCGCAAAGATAAGGACAGGCAGCCGAAATCCAAACCGGATTTCAAGGTCTCTGCTAGGCCAGTCGCCAGTTCTCCAGTTTTCAGTGAGGCGCCTGCACAGCCCCTGACGACCACTGATTTAGAACTCCAGGCGACATCCGATTCACAAGCGGAGATTACTAGGCCTCCACATCCTTTACCTTTAGGCCCTTCCGACTCCATACCTGAAGGAAATTCCAGTGCAGTTGAAACGCCTTCAGTTGCTGAAGGTGTCTTCAGACCGACTACACTCACTATTAAATCCTATGCAAAACTGAAAACTCCTTTAAAAACAAAGAAGACTGCACAGAAGTCTCCAGTACAAGGCCCCATGCCTAGGAAACAGATGCTTAAGAATGGCTGAAGACTTAATTACCCTAATCAGGGGTTCCCATCCCCCTCCTGATAAAAGGCCAAGGCAGGAGGAGTACTACGCTTCCTCCGACCAGGTTTCAATTTCCTCAGACTCTTCTGAGGAACAGGAATATTCCTTCCCCCTTTATGTAGATTCTGATGCTGAAGAGTCTATCCCTTCTGCATCTCCCCCAGAAGACTTCTCTTTTGGGGAAACCTTACATACTATGAGGGAACATTTCCACTGGGAAGGCCAGGATTACTCTGATTCTAAGAAAAGGCTCCAAGAGTTCCTTTTACTACCCCAGCACAGACCACTTGCAATTCCACCTGTGTTAGACATTGTGGATGATGTTTATTCAGAATCTAGCCTTAACCCAGATTCACTACCTCCTGCACCAGCCAAACCAGACAGATACTACAGAGTCCCTGACTCACACAAATTCCTGTATAAAAGCCCTGTTGCTGACCCAGAAACCATTTCCCAGGGTCCCAAAGGGGTTAAAGCCTCTACTGCTAAAAATCCTGTTCCCTCTGAAAGGGATTCTGGAGCACTAGACAGATGGGGAAAGAAAGTATATACCTCAGCTACTCTAGCTATGAGGGCCTTAAATTGTCAGTTTCACATGCTGAAATATCAACAATATCTGATGTCTCAATTAAAACAAAAAATGCTCGCACATACAGACCAGCCATATTACAAGGAAATGCAAGATTTGTTACATTCAGCTGAACAAGTGGGAAAACATACTTTGCAATGTGGATTTGATTCATTGGAAGCTTCTTGTAGAGCAGCAGTGACGGGCTCTGTCATACGTAAGCATGCTTTGTTAAAAGAACAAACTTTACCTGATCATGTTAAAGCAAAGTTATTGGATGCACCCTTATAGCAGGATGTTTTATTTGGTGTAAAAGCAGAAGAAGTTTTAAAGAAAATGGAGGATAAGGCAAAATCTATGCAGACGGTCAAGGATTTTTTTACAGGTTCAACCTCCTCGTTTCAGCAGAAATTGGCCAACCAAAAACTGGTCCTTTCCAGCTTCTGACAGACCACAGAGGGGCAGATACAGACGCCCAAGAGGCAGAGGCCAGCCACAAGGCTCTTACCAGCCTCGACAATGGAGTGCCACAACCCAAAAAGGAGGAGAAGACAGGTCTCAAACTACCAGAAGACAAACACAATGACTTACCCCTCAGACTACCAAGCAAAACCCTCTTGGCAGCTCCCTTGGGGGGAAAACTAGCTCTTTTTGCAGACAATTGGCACATCATCACAAAAGACAAATGGGTCCTAAATATTGTATCTGAAGGATACAGATTCCACTTTCACACTTTACCAAGGATAAAAGGAATGCCAAATCTGCCACCAAATCAGTGGGCAGAGGCCCAAAAACAAATTTCAGCTCTCATGGACATGAGCCATTCAACAGGTTCCTACACAGGTGCAAGGACAAGGATTTTACTCAAGGCTGTTTCTAGTTCCCCGAAAGGACAAAGCCTGGAGACCCATTCTGGACCTCTCAATTCTAAACACATACCTGGAAGTACCCAAATTCAAGATGCTAACACTACAGCAACTTCTTCCCATGCTGGGCAAGAAGGCTTGGCTAGTACCGTTGGACCTCAAGGAGGCATACCTGCAAGTCCCTTTCAGACAAAATTGCAGAAGATACCTCCGATTTATTGCAGGTTCATCCCATTACCAATTCTCTGCACTGCCCTTTGGCTTAACTTCTGCACCCAGGGTCTTCACAAAATGCCTGGCACCAATAATTGCATACTGCAGACAAGGAGGAATTCAAATATACCATACCTGGATGACTGCTTTATTCAAGCAGAAAGTAAGGACATTCTATTAAAGCATCTGGCGTTTGTCAAAAACCTTCTAAGTTGCCTAGGGTACACAGTAAACGAAAAGAAGTCAAAACTAGTCCCCTTACAAGACCTAATATTCCTGGGTGCCAGCTTAAATACAACGGCACAGATGGCTTACCTCACGCCAGACAAGCAAAGACAACTGACTCAATACTTCAAAATAATGGCAACAAAGACCCAACTCCCTGCAAGAAAAATTCTGCAGGCCTTGGGATTCATGGCATCTTCCATACTACTAATACCATTTGCAAAACTGCATATGAGAAAATTACGATGGTATCTAAAAAGCGTATGGTCTCTACACAGCCACAGCTTGGAAACAATAACTCCACTCATTCCCTGCCTTCAACAGGAGTTTCTATGGTGGGCTCAGGCATGTCACCTCAACAAGGGTCAGCCTTTCACCTTACCCACAGCCAGGCAAACTATAACAACAGATGCATCGGATTATGCCTGGGGAGCACACATGGCAGGACAATGTATTCAGGGCAAATGGCCTGCAAACTAAAGGCATCTACATATCAATCAAAAAGAGATGCTAGCTGTACAAAATGCTCTAACAGCTTTCAAGGACCTCCTACATCCAGGACAACTCCTAATAAAGACGGACAACACCACAGTGATGTGGTACATAAACAAGCAAGGGGGCACACACTCCTACCCCCTATGCAGACAAGCAATGACCTTGTGGAACACAGCACTGACCTACCAAGTTCAACTACAAGCACAATTCCTGCCAGGAATGAAAAACACACTGGCAGGCAATCTAAGCAGACACATCACAGATCCTCACGAGTGGAAACTAGATCCACAAGTATTCGCAATAACTCAAAAATGGGGGTGCCCAGACATAGATCTGTTTGCTTCCCCCCAAAACTACCAACTACGGAAATTCTGCACAAGGGCATGCCACACACTAGCTTGGAAAGTGGACGCCCTCTCATTCAGTTGGAAAACATTGACAGTGTATGCCTTTCCTCCACTGCCTCTTCTGGCAAAGGTGCTGCTGAAAGCCAGATTAGAGAGGCCACAAATTATACTCATTGCTCCAGACTGGTCTCGCCAACACTGGTATCCAGTACTAAGGAACATGGCTCAAGGCCCACCATGGATTTTGCCTACAATTCCTCACCTGGTCACTCAGCAAAACAATCAGATTCTACACAGCCAGCTCAAGACTTTAAATCTGGCTGCATGACAAATTGCCTAAATAACCAGTCAACACTTCTCTCTAAAGCTGTGATGGACGTCATTCTGGAGGCCAGGAGGCCCAGCACCAGGAAAGTCTATTCAGATAAATGGAAAATATTCTGCGCCTGGAACCAGGCTAAGGGCCAAAATCCCCTTGTCACAAATATTCCTCAGATTCTTCAATATTTAACTGAGATGTTGCACAAAGGACTTTCCTTCTCATCTATTAAGATCCACACCTCCGCTATTTCAGCTCAGTACAACACAGATCCTCCTATATTTTCACATCCATTACTAAGACAGTTCCTCAGAGGGGCTAAGAACATAAGACCGCCCCAGAGAGCACCAACACCAACTTGGGATCTCAACTTTGTTCTGGAAAAGCTAACACTTCCGCCCTTTGAACCAGCTTTCACTGCTGATCTACAGTTCCTATCATGGAAAACTGCCCTGCTGCTAGCAATAACTTCAGCACGAAGAGTCTCAGAACTACAGGCCCTAATGGCAGTGGAGCCTTTCATTATATTTCATCAAGACAGAGTCTCTTTACGAACTAACCCTTCCTTTATGCCAAAGGTGGTATCCATTGTGGCCCTAAACCAAAACCATTCATTTGCCCACCTTTTATCCAAACCCCCAGAACAAAGGGGAAAGGCTCCTACACTCTTTGGACATTCACAGGTAATTACTTTACTACTTGGATAAAACTAAGGCTTTCAGAAAATCTGACCGGCTGTTTGTATCCTATGCTGCAGGATCTCAAGGAAAAGCCATCTCAAAACAGACCATTTCAAAATGGATAGGACATTGTATCCGTTTCTGCTACACACACCATGGGAAATCTGTGCCTGGTAACATCAGGTCCCATTCCACCAGGGCTACAGCAACATCAGTGGCCTTCCTCAGAGGGGTACCAACCAAGGATATTTTGGAGGCTGCCACTTGGAGTTCAGTGCACACCTTCACCAAGCACTGTCACTTACCTCTATACTCTAAAACCAGAGCTGGCTTTGCCACTGCAGTTCTGCAGGGCCTACTTGCCTCTCCAAACCCTGTTTAGTTCCACCACCCATCCTTAGCTTTAGGATTCAACCCAACAGTGATGACTGCAGCAGTGTAACACAATGAACATAGTACAGTTTTGTACCTACCATAAATGTAGATGTTCGAGTGTTCACACTGCTACAGTCCAGGTTACCCTTCCTCCATCCCCTCTGTACTAGCTTGACTTATCTATTCCTTTCTATCCTATACAACCTCTGTGGTGTATTTGCTTGTGACTGAAGGTATTGTTTTATTTTTATATGTATATTTTCATATAGCAATATGTATTGCCTACCTGTTGGGGGCACCTGACATCTAGGGCAAGAAAAACTGAAGAAAATGGCATCGGATGCATCTTATATACCCCTGGCGCACTGACGTCAGGGAAGAAGCGATAGCAACCGACGCCGGACCAAGACTTTGGAACTCAGGCCGACTGCGGGACCGCCTGACGGCAGGATAACCCAACAGTGATGACTGCAGCAGTGTGAACACTCGAACATCTACATTTATGGTAGGTACAAAACTGTACTTTTCCTACTCTCCTAGAACTAAATACGCCATCACTGCCTCCTGTAGTTCCACAACTCCATTAAACTATTTGACCAACTACTTAACAGTTATCTTATGTTGCTACTTTTGTTAAAAAAAAAAAAAAAAATAATAATAATTTTTATTGTTGTTTAATGAACTATACTGATGTATTCTGTCATTGTTAACCTTTTCTTTTCATATTTACTTTGTATCCCTATGAGATAATCTGTAGTGTGTATGTGCAATGTGTACTATGTATTTGTATTTTTCTGGAACTTTTTTCCCCAGGACTCATTGAAAACGGGCTCTTTGTAGCTCAGTGGACTATCCTGGCAAACTGCAAATAAATAAATACTAAAGAAACAAATACAATATATACTTCAGCAACCTTGGCTTTCAGGGCTCTGAATTACCAGACCACATGACTAAGTACACCATGGAACTTATGACGCAATTGTCTAAGATAGTATCTGACATGCCAGATTTAGAGAACAAAGCTTTGGCATCTTCCCTTATTGCTGCATCCCTCTCAGGTGGCCCAACAATGTATCAAATGCAGCTGTGATGCCGTTGAGGCTACCTCCAGAACTGCAGCTTCTTCCTCAACATTAAGAAGATTTGCCTGGTTGAGGCTTCAACCCCTCCCTGAGCACATCAAGACTGAGCTTATGGATACTCCCCTTGACAACACCACTTTATTTGGTAAGCCATCTGCCAAACTCTTCAAGTCTCTGCGGGAACAAAGCAAGGAGTTAAAAGACCTTAAACATATCTTGGTCTCTGCAGTGGCTAAGTTTCATAGGAACTATCCTGGAAAACAGGTCTTTGTCCGCAGGCAATCCCAGACCCCCCAGTCCAAACCCTCCAAATGGAGCAAGAAACTCCATCAGTTCTCTGCTTCTTCAGTTGCTTCCCAGGTGGCTAAGCAGCCCTATCCTGATAGAACAGACTCTTTCTCTCGACTCCTTAGAAATGACCCCTCACACAACTACCCCTCTCCCTTCCCACTTGGGAATCCATTACTCAAGACATTTGAGTCCTCAGTATCATCAAAAACAGATCATTTATGGTTTTGGCACCCTGTGCCTCCTTTCAGGGGTTTCCCTCAACCTCCAAAAGAATAGAAACCTCTCCACTCCAATATTAGAAAACCCGTTAGAATAGAGCACAATACAACCTGCGCTCTCTCCCCAAAAAGGAACAGGCTTTTATTCACGCATGTTCTTGGTTCCCAAAAAGGAAGGACCACGGCTTAGTGTCTGTTATTCTAAAAGTGTATTAGTTCTGGTTTAAGCACTTGGGCTTCGGGCCAGTTATTTTACGTTAAGAAGGCGTGGTCTGCACTCTTGTGGGAAGTAGGGGGTAGATTCTGCCCTTCTGAGCTGGAAGTTTCTGATTAAAGGCTTATTGTGCCTGCTTATTTGAACAGTTTCTTTCTGAAATTGGTACGCCTTGTTTGCTGTAGCATAGACTAAATTCAGACCTGCTGAATCTAGCTTTGTTTGTATAACTTGAGCACTAATCCAGACCATCTTTTTTTGGAGAAGGTTCCCCTGCACCCTAGTGGCAGGAGTGTGCTATTAGAACTTGTCTGATCGAAGACTGCTGGAACGGGGCTCAGTTTTTAGCTTTTTATTGCTTAATTTGTTTAAATCAGTTTGCTCATGTGCTACTGTTATATAAAAAAACAAAAAAACACTTTATGCATCGCCGCTTAGCTAGGGTTAAACTATTCCCACTGCCATAAAATCTACTCTTCAAATTTTCCCTTAAAACTAGCCAGTTTTTTAGTTGTATCACTCAAATTTGTTTCTTTGAGCTCAGCACTTGTTCAGAACTCATTGTAAGCACTAAATAAGCTAAATATTACTACAGCACTCAACTTTCCTCACTTGTCTAGAGGAAAACAGTTTTTAGTACTTAATAAATAAGCACCTATCCAGGCATGTCTAAGGGTCAGCTCCCATTGTTTTCTCCTGTCTACCTGATGAATCTGGGCATCTTGGGGCAATGCAACAATTGCCTCATGTACACAGACAACCCTCTCCTCCTACCACCCAACACTGCAGCCTATGGGAGATGCACTTATATAGCCAAACTGGAAGCAAAGCTCTCTTCACCCAAGACTGGACTAGACAGTCAAGAGGAGAAGGTAAACACTTGCACCACACCACACTCATTACATAGTCCCTCAAAACCTACACCACCAAAAAACACACATAGTAACACAAAACACACCTACATTCGCGGAGGCTCTCAGTAAAAATCTGCTCAAGCAAGGGAGACCTCCAAAGCAGAAACGCATGCAACCTCCACCCCCTAACAAAACCCAAATGACATATAGCCTACAAATTCAGTGTGCCACTCAACCACAGCCCATAAGGCATAACAACATACACAACACTCTAGTCATAGGTGACTCTATAGTCAGGCACACTGATGTTCCACTCACCAGGCTAACCAAGGAGAAAGTTACTGTCAGCTGCCTGTCGGGTGCCAGGATCCACCACATAACGCACGTACTCAGGTCACTCCACAACAAGTACAAATATGACTGTTATTGTCCATGTTGGTGTGAATGACCGGAGACGTACCTCCCTGGACTACATGAAAAGAGACATGGAGAAGCTCTCCGATTAGCCCAGGCAGGTATGACCCTAGCCCTAAGTACCATCCTGCCATCACCCAGAATGATACCACAGTACAAGGACAAAATGATTCACTTCAACAATTAGCTAAGCTTCTGGTGTCATTCTAAGGGGATCCAGTATCTGTCTGCCTGGGATGACATGATCGACAGACCACGATGCTTTGCCAGAGATGGCCTGCACCTGTCGATCTTGGGATTCCAGGCACTGGCTAAGGCTCATGCCACCCCTATAGTGCCTTTTTTATGCAAGGTTCAAATGACAAATTCACCACCGTAACAGGTACATGCAAGCAAAATTTGAGGGTAATGCTACTCGGTGCTAGAAGTCTAAACCTCAAAATGCATTCACTCAAGGCAGTCCTTAAAATGGAGAACATTGACATCTGTGCAGTGACAGAGACCTAGTTCAAGGCTCCAGAGAGCACCCCTGCATTACCAGGCTATAATTCATACCACACCTTTCGGCCACCTAACCTGGACCGAAACACTAAAGGTGGAGGCGTGTCCATATTCATTAAGGATATCCACACCTCCAGGCTAGTTGCTCAGCATAATGCATCTGAGATTATCCAAGTGCAACTAACTCTGGGCAAGACCGCAGTCCAAATTGTAACGTGCTACAGATCCCCACCATGCCCCAGGATTCCCACTCCTCATTTCTTGATACACTGGAAAATATTAGGGTACAACCCAACACCCTAATAATGGGCGATTTCAACTACCCCACCATTAACTGGGAAAACTACTCATGTACCAATTCTTTTGCTCAACGTTTTCTGGAATTCATAAATTCCAACACCTTGGATCAACTTATCCACACCCCCACCAGGGCCAGCAATATCCTAGACCTGGTCATTACCAACATGGGCGACCGACATTCCACACCAGAGGTCAATTCCTCGTTGGTCAGATCCGACCACAAGCTAATCGGTGTAGACATCCACATCCCGCCCCAACCCCCCCATTAGGGAAACTACTGTAAATAATTTCTCCAAAGCCAACTTTATTCTTCATAAGACAGAAATGGCAAACTTCACGACACCCATGCAGACGGACAATAGACGTATGACTGCTGAATCATACACACATGCACTTTATAAGCACTTACACAAGTGCATAGATTTCGTGCTATCTCTAACAGAACCAAGATGCTGTCCTCCAAAAACAGGAAGCCAATCTGATGGTCCCCTGCCATAAACAAACACTACAACAGAAGAAAGAAACTGTTGCAAAAAAGAGTAAAATCCCATGCCTGGAAGAACTCCCTGGTCAGCCTCCGTAAGAAGCTGAGATCCCTCATAAAGTCCTCCAAAGCTAGTTATGAAAACAAAATCGCCACTGATTTTAAAGACAAACACAAAGAATTCTATAGCTATATCAAGAATCTCGATGGCAACACTCAGATCTGCTCTGAGTTACAGCACAATGGCACTAAGTATATGGAACCAACTGGTATTGCCAATATCCTGTTAGATATGTTCATTGCTAACTTTACCCCACCCCCACCGCCTTAAGGGCCCATGTCTAAACTGGAAGAATGCAAAGTTCAGCATCCCAGGCTGCGTTCTACATGAACTACAGAATGAACTGGCACCCCACTTAAGCACCATGTTCAATCATAGCCTCACCTCAGGCTTTGTGCCTACTGAAAGGAGCACAGCGACAATTATTCCACTCCACAAAAGGGGGTGCCACCACGGAACCCGGGAACTACCGCCCCATTAGCCTAACAAGCCTGGTCTGCAAGGCCATGGAACGTATCATCATGGAACTTATAAACAAAGACATTGGCAATCTCCAAACTCTGGACCCCCACCCAGTTCGGGTTTGTAAAAGGCAGATCATGTCTCCTAAACCTGATTGACTTCTTTGAAGCAGTCACTGAAGCCGTAGACGAAGGTAAGGTGGTTCACACAGCCTATCTAGATCTTGCCAAGACTTTTGACACCATCCCCCACTCTGGAATTATAGATAAACTCACTAAACTAGATCTAAATCCCTGTCATAAGATGGGTTGCCAACTGACTCACTGACAGAGCCCACACTGTGAAAGTAGCAGACTCCAAATCCAACTTCAGACCAGTGAAAAGTGGAGTACCACAGGGTTCAGTCTTGGGTCCTCTCCTGTTTAGTATCTACTTTTCTGAAGTACAGGCTAACACAGGTCTTTGGCTAACGACATTCGCAGATGACTGCAAGCTAGGAGCCATAATTGAAACTCTTAACAATGTGGACATCCCACAAAAGGGCCTCACTGAGACAGATGCCTGGTGTCAAAGCCATGGCCTCAAGCTTAGCGCCAAAAAGTGCATTGTCATCCCCTTTGGTAAAAACTCTGTACACATGAGCTACCACATAGGTGGTAGTCTACTTAACACCGGACGTGTGATGAGACCTTGGGACACAGGTGGACAGTAGTCTCTCCTTTGATAGTCACAGTGCCACAGTAGTCAGGAAATCCTTCTACGTGGCACACCTCATCACAAAAGTTTCTCAGCCAGGAAAAAAGAGTTCATTGTTCCCCTCTACTCGTCACTCATTATACCCATTAATAGAGTACAACACCCCTTTTGATGTCCTTCAAGGATGCATCTGCAGTCATCACATATGTGTTGTCCTGCCTCAGGCAGCCCTTCGGACGGCCGGATTCCAAAGTCTGGGTCCGGTGTTGGCTGATGTTGCCCCTTCCCCGACGTCAGAGCGCCTGGGGTATAAAAGCGTCAGCCGACGCCATCTTCCACAGTCTTTCTTGCCGCGTGGTGCCCGAAGCAGAAGCAGTTCGCAAGTGCCAGTCGGCCAGCTCCTGTAATTCAGCTAAACCGAAGACTTCAAAAGCTAAGTACCCCGTTGGGGACTCTCTCTTGCCTCAGCCGATGTCAGATAAAATTAATAATTGCTTAACTTGTGGGAAACAAATACCTCGTAAGGATTTCCACTCTTACTGCCTACCTTGCCTAGGCCCAGACCACGACATCTCGGCCTGTTCCGCCTGTGCTTCCTTCAACCGACGCACTCTAAGACGTCGGTCGGAGTTTGCAGAGGAATTTTTTGGGGCTAGTTTTGCTTACAAAATGCCGTCGGAGACTCCGACTACACATTTAATACAGAAACGGAAGGACAAGGACCGACACACGTGGTCCGCGGTTTCGGCTAAAATCACGGCCAGGCATACCGCGAGTGTCTCGGTCTTGGCTGAAACCGAGTCCTTGGTACTACCGTCCATCGAAACCATACAACCGACAACCTCAGCCCCGGAGGCCATTACTGTATCGGTTGTTGAATCTCCATTGGAATCTGGTGTCCAGGAACCTTCCGACACCATTCCCTTAGACAAAACTACACCAGCACGTGGTGCAGCCAGGCCTCCTGCATCCATGTCTATTAAGGCATTCTCTAGGGCTAAAGCTGCTAAACACTCAAAATCTATGCCTCCCAGGGTTATCTCCCAGGGACCCACTACAGGTTCTCAGATCCTTAGTCTAGCAGAGGACCTTATTTCATTAATTAGGGGCTCTCAGCCTCATCCGGACAGGGGCTCTCAACCTCCTACAGAAAAAAGGCCCAGGGTTGAGCCCTCTGATCCCCTCTCCTCAGATGAGGCCTCTGATGGCTCTGCTCCCTCGGACTACCAGGAGGAGGCTTTCCTGGCCTACGAGGATTCAGATGCAGAGGAATCTATCCCTTCGGCCTCCCCTCCTGAAGGACTGTCTTTTGGGGAAACTCTGCACACTATGAGGGAGCATTTCCAATGGCAGGGCCAGGAATTCTCTGATTCCAGGAAGAGATTAAGGACCTTCTTGCATTTGCCTCAATATAGACCTTTGGCTATTCCCCCTGTTTTGAATGTCATTGATGATGTGTACTCTGAATCTAGCACAACCCCTGACACTCTCCCTCCGGCTCCTGCCAAACCCGATAGGTACTACAGGGTCCCGGAATCACACCTTTTCCTTTGCAAGGCCCACTCTGCTGATCCAGAAACTATCTCCCAGGGCCCTAAAGGGGTTGCAGCTGTCACTACAAAAAATCCACTCCCCTCTGAAAGGGAGTCCAGGGCTTTAGAGCGATGGGGTAAAAAAGTGTATACTTCTGCTACTCTTTCTATGAGGGCTTTAAACTGTCAATTTCATATGATACAGTACCAAGAATATTTGTTAGATGAAATGCATAAAAAGCTGTCTTCACCTGAACCCCTAGATCGCAAATCACTTCAGGATCTGGTACATAACTCTCAACAGGTTAGCAACCATTTCTTGCAGTGTGGTTATGATGCATTGGAAGCTTCATGTAGGTCAGCTATGACAGGTGCAGTCATACGTAGGCATGCTTGGCTGAAGGAACAATCTCTGCCAGACCATGTTAAAGCAAAGCTTCTGGACGCTCCACTGGAAAAGCAAAAGTTATTTGGCTCCAGTGCTCAGGAGGTCTTAAAGAAATTTGAAGAAAAGGCAAAATCTGTACAAACAGTCAAAGATTTTATGCAAATCCAACCACCTAGATTCAGCAGAAATTGGCCTTCCAAGAACTGGTCCTTTCCAGACACAGACAGATTTCAGAGAGGCAAGAACAGGCGTGCCAGAGGTAGAGGGCAAGTTAGAGGCTCCTACAGAGGACGTCAATGGCAGCATCCCAACCAGAGAGGTAGTGCAGGGCCTACAACTGCTGCACAAGGACAGACTCGATGACTTTACTTTGACACCGCCAACCAGGGCTCAATTGGAAGCACCTTTGGGCGGAAAGCTTTCCTTATTTTCAGAAAATTGGCACATTATTACAAGGGACAAATGGACACTACAAATAATAGACAAAGGATACAGGTTCCATTTCCACACATTACCGAAAAGAAAAGGCATGCCAGACCTGCCACCAAATCAAAGGGCAGAGGCTTTGAAACAAATCTCCAACTTAATGAAAATTAAAGCAATAGAAAAGGTTCCTCTCGCAGAACAAGGCCAAGGATTTTATTCCAGACTCTTCCTTGTTCCAAGAAAAGAAAAGCAATGGAGGCCTATTCTCGACTTGTCCACACTAAATACTTATCTCTTTGTGCCAAAATTCAAAATGCTGACTCTACAGCAACTCCTTCCCATGCTGGGCAAGGGGTCTTGGCTGGTAACTCTGGACCTCAAGGAGGCATACCTGCATGTCCCTATCAGACAAAGCTGCAGAAGACACCTCAGATTTCTTGCAGGTTCAGAGCATTATCAATTCTCAGCATTGCCCTTTGGCTTATCTACTGCGCCCAGAGTATTCACAAAATGCCTGGCATCAGTAATTGCACACTGCAGACTTCAGGGGATGCAAATATACCCGTATCTGGACGATTGCCTTATACAAGCGGACAGCCGACAAATTTTGGTAAAACACTTGAATTATGCCATCTGTCTTCTTCAGGCCTTGGGATATACAGTCAACATTCACAAGTCAAGACTTGTACCATCCCAAAGAATAACTTTTCTGGGTGCGGATCTAGACACAACCACCCAAATGGCTTTCCTCACAGAAGAAAAACAAAACCAACTACCGGATTACTTCAAAAACCTGTCAAGACAAACTCAGCTGACTGCAAGGAAAATCCTGCAGGCCCTGGGTTACATGGCTTCTTGCATTCTTCTGATTCCTCAAGCAAGGCTACATATGAGGAAACTCCAATGGTACCTAAGGAGTTTATGGACTCAGCACAGTCACAGCTTGGAAACTTTGATACCACTCATCCCATGCCTTCAAAGGGAATTTCTGTGGTGGGCTCAAGCAAGCCAGTCAAACAGGGGTTTGCCCTTCAGCAAACCAATAGCCAGCCAAACCATTACAACGGACGCTTCAGACCATGGATGGGGAGCGCACATGGAAGGAAGATGCATTCAAGGACTATGGTCACAAAAAGAGCTACGCATGCACATAAACCAAAAGGAAATGCTGGCAGTGATGCATGCAATCGAGGCCTTCAAGTTATTTCTACATCAAAGCCACCTGCTAATAAGGACAGACAACACTACAGTTATGTGGTACATAAACAAGCAAGGAGGCACCCATTCCTACCCTCTTTGCAGACTGGCAATGAATCTATGGGAACTTTCCATGACTCTCAATATGCAGCTGCATTCCCAGTTTGTACCAGGAAAGGACAATATACTGGCGGACAGCTTAAGCAGGAACATCATGGATGCACATGAATGGATGCTGCACCCAGACATCTTCCATCAGATAACACAATCATGGGGGAGACCGGACATAGACCTCTTTGCCTCCCCACACAATCATCAGCTGGACAAATTCTGCACAAGGACATACCACCCACAAGCATGGAAAGTGGACGCCCTCTCTTTCAGCTGGAGAGCTCTAACAGTGTATGCATTCCCACCTCTTCCATTAATGACCAAGGTCTTACTGAAGATCAGGGCAGAGCAGCCAAGAGTGATTCTGATAGCTCCGGACTGGCCAAGACAGCACTGGTACCCATTGCTAAAGAGCACGTCACGGACAAAACCATGGCTTCTGCCACAATAGCCGCTTCTCCTGACACAGCACAATTACAAAACTCTGCATTCCAACCTGAAAACATTACAGCTAGCTGCCTGGAAAATACCTCGACTCATCACCAGGATAAGCTATCCAAGAGAGTGAAGGATATCATCATGGAAGCTCGCAGGCCTTCCACAAGAAAGGCATACTCAGCAAAATGGAAAAGATTTCACACCTGGAGCACCTCAAAGGGCCTAGATGCAACAGTTATGAACATGGCACATATCCTGGAATATTTAGCAGAAATGCTCCACAATGGCCTGTCTTACTCTTCCATTAAAATTCATGCTTCAGCAATTTCAGCAGAGTACAATACTGATCCACCGGTCTTCTCTCATCCTCTGCTAAGACAGTTTCTAAGAGGAATTAAGAACATCAATCCTCCAAGGAAACCACCACTGCCTACTTGGGACCTTAACTTCGTGTTGGAAAAACTAACACTGCCTCCCTTTGAACCAGCAGCATCTGCAGAACTACAGTTCCTCTCTTGGAAGACTGCCTTCCTTCTGGCCATAACCTCAGCAAGAAGAGTATCTGGGTTACAGGCCCTCATGGCAGTACAGTCATTTCTTAATTTTCATCAAGACAGAGTCTCATTGAGAACCAATCCTTCATTTATGCCAAAGATGGTATCTAGGGTCTCATTAAACCAAGCTATTCACCTGCCTACCTTCTTTCCAAATCCACAAAACAAAGGGGAAAAGCTTCTGCACACCCTGGACATACACAGACAGTTGCGCTACTACTACTTGGACAGAACAAACAATTACAGACAAACTGACCAGTTGTTTGTAGCATATGCTGCTGGTGCACAAGGAAAAGCAATTTCAAAACAGACAATTTCAAAATGGATAGGGAATTGCATTCGTTTCTGTTACTCCGTTCATGGAAAAACTGCGCCAGCTAACATTAGGCCTCATTCGACCAGAGCCACAGCCACCTCCACAGCCTTCTTAAGAGGGGTGGCTACCAAGGACATTTTAGAAGCTGCTACATGGAGCTCCATGCATACATTTTCCAAGCATTACAACTTACCTTTATTTTCCAGATCCAGGGCAGGCTTTGCTACGGCAGTCCTGCAGGGCATTTTAGCTACACCATCCTTTACATAGATCCTCCACCCCCAGATTGGCTATGGTATTCTACCCATATGTGATGACTGCAGATGCTTCCTTGAAGGACATAGTACAGTTTTGTACCTACCATAAATGTAGATGTCCGATAGGTATGCATCTGCAGTCAGGTTTACCCTCCCTCCTTCCCCTCTGTGGTATTTCTTGGGTACATTCCCCTCTCATAGCTAGCTGGGGTTATCTATTATGGTGTATTTGTTTTTATATATGTATATATTTTTGTGCATGTTTGGAATTTATTGCATTTCTCCAAATTTAGCCTTCCTTAGAGGGCACCTGGCATCTGGGGCAAGAAAAACTGAGGAAGATGGCGTTGGCTGACGCTTTTATACCCCAGGCGCTCTGACGTCGGGGAAGGGGCGACATCAGCCGACGCCGGACCCAGACTTTGGAATCCGGCCGACCGAAGGGCTGCCTGAGGCAGGACAACCCATATGTGATGACTGCAGATGCATACCTATCGGACATCTACATTTATGGTAGGTACAAAACTGTACTGTATGTACCTCACAAGACGTCTACAACAACTGAAAAAGCCACAGAAATACCTCACAAAGAGGATTACTGGCCTCAAACAGATGCCCTACGCAGACCGTCTCAAAAAACTCCAGCTTTACTCTGTCGCATATCGCCTACTCAGAGGCGATCTCTGCCTAACATACAAAGCTATGTCAAACCCAGAGCTGTTGGACATGCTCCACTTAAAGAAATCCCAATCCATCCAAGATGCACGCTCTAGAGACCTAAACCTTGTCACCACAATAAACAGAACATGCTGGAGGGATAGATTCCTGTCCCAGAGACTTCCCATACTCTAGAACAAACTACCTATGTATATCAAACAAATCTCATCATTAGCACTCTTCAAGAAAAATCTTGATGATTGGTGGGAAATAGGAATTCACCCTGGGGATCACCTCTGTGGCTCTGCTCAACAGGGGCACAGGAAAATAATTTTCTTGGGTGGCGAATGTCCGGGTACTTTTTTGACTAGGCTTGTGTAGGCCCTAGGGCCGATAGCCTTGTACCTACCTATGAGATCCAACCAAGACCTCTCTTATCTAAACACCTTTCTGAAAGTGTCTTCCTTCAAAATGACAACTTTTCAGACCCTCTTCCCTCTGATCCTCCCTCATGCCTTCTGAGCATCCGTAGACAAAGATGCTTATCTCCATATTCCCATTCATCCCAAATTCAGGAAATTTCTATGCTTCTATGTGGGATCCTGTCATTTTCAGTTCTCTGCCTTACCTTTTGGTCTTTCTGCAGCTCCGAGTGTCTTCACAAAATGCGTAGCACCAGCGGTCACTTTCTGCAGACTCCAAGGCATTCAGATCTTCCCTTACCTGGATGATATTCTTTTCCAAGTCAAAACCCTGGAGGAACTGAGAAACAGCCTCCACTCAGCTATGGCCATTTTGCAATGCCTGGAATTCACCACCAACTTCAACAAATCTAGTCTCGTCCCATCTCAAGATCATATGTTTCTGGGGTGCAGATTACAAACTGACAAAATGATTGTGTCCCCCTCCCCCCAAAGGCCCATGAAATCTCTCTGGTCTTCTCAGAGATTCTCCCCCTAAAGCACTTTACTGCAAGACAGTTTCACTGAATCCTAGAATTGATGGCCTCTACCATCCCTATCCTACCCTGGCAAGGCTCCACATAAGGAAATTCCAGTGGTTGCTGAAATCATTGTGGTATCAACATGCCCACTCACTGGAATTTCCAATACCACTACTACCCTGTCTCAATGAGATGCTCCAGTGGTGGATACAACACCTGCAGATAAATCCAGGACTTCCCATGCACCCAGTGCTCCCTACTCAGGACCTGTACACAGATGCTTCAGATACAGGTTGGGGAGGAGCTCTAGGCCCACACACAGTTCAAGGACAATGGACCCCCCCCACCCCCCCACCCCACCGTCAGGGAAAAGACCACATAAATGTAAAGGAGATGAGTTTTGGAGCTTCAGGCCCTGATGGCTTCTCCAGCTTTTCTAATCTTCCACAAAGACAGGATTTCCCTTTGCACCAACCCTTCTTTCATGCCAAAAGTAGTTAATGAATTGTCCATAAACCAGGCCATTCATTTGCCTACCTTTTTACTCTTTCCCCAAAACAATAGTGAGAGGATCCTACACACACGTTGTTTGCAGACAACTCAGGTTCTACCTTCACAGGACTAAAGCTTTTAGGAAATCAGACCAGCTAGTTGTGTCTTTCCACCCCAGGACTCTGGGATTGTCTGTAACTATGCAGACCATTTCCAACTGGATTTCCAAATCCATTTCTTTCTGCTATGCCTACCATGGAAAAGCCCTTCCTGTCATGGTCGAGGCTCACTCTATAAGGGCAGTCTCTTCCTCAAGGGCTGGACACTGCCTCCATTCTAGAAGCAGCAACTTGGACCTCAGTCCGCACTTTCACCAAACAAACTGGATTCTATTTCCAGATCTAGGGCAGGATTTGTCAGGGCCATTCTCCATGGTTTCCTGGAGAATTCTTATGCTACTTCCACCTCCCTTTCTGCATGAGCTTTGCTATTCTCCTCATATAAAGAATACTGCAACTGATACATAGGACCTAGATTAGTTGTGTAAGAATTAACCATAATGATAGATGTCCTTCTCTTCTCTGTTGCAGTATTCTGTCACTCCCTCTTTCCCCACTTCCTTCTGTTCTTGGATGCACTGATTCTCTATCCCTTGGACTGTCTCCCTGCCTGGGGCTTTAGTTCTGAGGATGGTGTGCACATACATCACGTTTATGTCTTATGTCTGATAACATCGTACATCAGACAAAACGGTGCACCTCACTGTATTTAAAGACTTTGGTACACTGGCTGACATCAGGTCACCTTGGCAGGCAATTCCCACATGTAAAGAATACTGCAACAGAGAAGAGAAGGACATCTATCTTTATGGTAATTTTTTACACAACTAATTTTTATGCACACACACCCAGAATTGTAATCTTCTCTAAAGTGTCACTAAATTGTTGTATCTTGGAACCTGTGCAACCTAGATTTATGTTGTCAGTGTACTTTTGCTAGCCAAACATAAGCTTTTACATGACAGCAAAAAATTCCTGTCTTTGTTCATGCCTATTGAGATAATTACAGAAAGTATGAACAATTAGGTTTATTTGTATATTAAAAAAATAAATAACCTTGAGTATCTTTCTAGATGTGCAGCTTAGAGTGCAAAATATCAAATGATAGTTTTCTTCAGCATCATCTAAGGTTTCATCTGATGGCCATATCGTAGCTTGTAAGAAACATGATTTTTGAAATGTTATTTCCATATGGAAATATTTCATATGTCCATACTTACTAGCATCTAACTTGCAATGTCACCAGCATAGGATACTGGAAATGGACATTAGTGAAGTACTTTTCTTTCTCCGACCAGGACATTTCACACTTATGACCCTCAATAACATGTCGGTGTCTCAGTAATGAATGTATGAACATAAATATGAAAATATGAATAATAAGGGAAGTAAGTGGTTGATTTCTCCAATGCAGAACATTCATAACTAATGGTCTTAGTGCCATTGTGTTACTTCCACCTTGCATTCTCTAGTAGTGCTTGTTATTAATTGGTGATCCATTTGGTTAAGGAGGCCAGACCCAGCAAATATCTGGATGCCAAAAGGAGCTATGGACACTATAGGCTTGAATGAGCCAGCATGGGAGAATGAATAGGCTGAGTCTGGTTGGAGGTTGATGGTCTGCAGAAATGGGGGCAGAAAGCACATGGCATTAAGAAAAAGAATAAAAAAATGGTGTGAAGTCCTCTTCCTTTAACTGTGCATTGTTTGGAAAACTCTTCTAGTGGCCGAATAACTTCAGGTAAATAGTATCAAAGCAAAAAACAAAACAAAAAAAAAACAGAAGTCCAACGTCCAAAACTTTAATGAAGGTACATTAAACAGAAGGCAACAACACAGAGCTTTTAAGTGTAAGACTTTTTCAATGCATTTGGAGTTGGACTTATGTTTGTTTTTTCCTTTAACCATGCATCAGACAAGTGCCCTAAGCTGGAGGAAGAAATAGCTTTACTCTTAAGTCATCTGTATGGAAGTTGGACTAGAAAAGAAGTTGTGCACCTGTAATTTCCCATTGATAGGTAATACTACTGCAGCACTGTTCCTGCTGCTTCAATGTCGAGTGTTGCAGTAAATTTTGTCACAAAACTATATCTTCCTTGGTGGGTCCCAGATATGCTGCCATTGTTTTATTGTGCTTGGATAATTCCTCCATTCAGTCTTGGCTGTCGTAGATCTCTGTAATTAGGTCAAGTACATTATTTGTTAACCTTGTCAGTGTCAAATCTTCATTGTTTTTGCAGAAAGTGCATTTATCACTCAGAAGACATTGTTTTTGCAGAAAGTGCATTTATCACTCAGAAGACCTTATAGTGCAGCAATATGACCTCTTGGCATTTGTCCCAGAGTGCAGGAATCTCTCAAGGAAAAAAATAAAATGGAAATGTAAGAGGTGACAAGTCCAGTCATAAATTCAACAAAGAGGGGTATCTTCACATATCAGCTAATAATTTAAGAGTACAACTCTTATGCCATGGTGGAATGAACCTAAAAGCTGACATTGTAGCTCCTTGGCTGGGTCTGACTGTCAGTGATAACTGGTTTCATTTTGTGCTGCCCTGTGCTCATTCTTTTTTAATATTTGTTTCTTTGTGCGTATATTGGTAAAATGTTCATACATTGCTCTTTGTTTAGACTTTAGTTTTGAAAAATCAAGATAGTATAGTGTCATAGTACTGTATGTCATTGTGCAAACCACTGCTGAACTTCAGCTTTTAAGTATCTGTCAGGTGCACTGTATTTAGCCATGAATGTCTCCAGTGGCAGTGACTGTGCCATTGTCTTACTAGCTTATTACTGGCGTATAACAAAACTGCACACTATTAATGCTGTTTTTTTTCCCCCTGCTATCTGAAGCTGGAAGAAATCAAGACCAAGAACATGCTACTTCGATCACAGCTCCGCCAGCATGGAATAGAAGTCATCATCAAGTCAGATACCTCCTGATGCATGAAGAAAAAACAATGACAGAACTTTGATATGGAATGAGATTTTGTGAGCAGGCCAGGCAGCAGCTGTAGGATTATTGCCTGATTTTAAGAAAAAAAATATATTGCCAAGTTAGAGAAACCTTTTTGTATCTTAGAGACAACCTGGTACATTTTATATTTTATGATTTGTTTTTTTGCTTCCCCCCTGTTTGGATGAGATGAAGTGTTCACATCTGATATTTTTTTGCTGGCCTGCTTATTTATTTTTTTTTTTGCTATTCATTCACTGACCAACTTAATTTATTTTATTTTCAATGTATTTTTATCTTCCTTTTTTTTCTACTGTGAAGACTTTGCCCTTTTTCGTCTGGAAAATTCAGTTCAGAAATTTAATATGAAGATAAATAAGGAGAGATTTATGTTTTTCAAAGTATATGCAGCCTTTGGTCATCTCCTAATTCAATCATACATGTCGACACACTGCAACTGTTTATGGATTTTTGGTGCAAAAACCGTAGCATTGCTTACAGGTGTGTCCATGTCCCTCCATTCTAGTGCAGCTGTCTCTTCATCATTGCTGTACCTGCGTGATATTGTTGTTTAGCTGTTTCAGGTTAGAAAGACATTTTCTTGATAGCTTGGTAAAGATGTTCCATTGGATTAGTTTTTGGAGAGAACTGGCAGTCCACTACAGTTGCGTTAGTTACTGGAGTAGTTATTCACTTTCTGCTAGTACTTTGACTTGTCTTTATTATTAGAATATCGTTCTACTATTACTGTGCTTCATGTAATGTTGGTCAGTAAGCAAGCTAGACATCAGCAACAGGTGTCCCCCCTCACAAAAAAAAAAAAAAAACAAGGATTTACTTACTGTTTAAGCTCTAATAGCACAATTTAATAGCCTTTGAACACCATTAAAAAAGTGGACCTTACACCCACAGAACTTCTTAGCATAACCCTGCATTATATTGTTAAAGGACATAGATTTTCAAGAGTTTGCATTTTGTGTTTTGAGCAGTCTATGAACAGCAGAGCACTGTTATATCTCCTTAGATCAGTTCTGATTCATGTTTTATCTCTTTTTAATGTTGTTGCTTGAAGAATGATTATAAAGTTCTAATGCCTTTTGCACAGCACTGTTTGTCTTTATGAAACAATGTTTTATAAAGTTGTGATCTGTTAGAGGGCTTTGTTAGCTTTACCCACAGGCAGCACCTTGATTTCACCCATGTTGAAGCCCTTCCAAGATGAGCTAGTTGTTTAATACCACTTCCTGCTCAGGTGCTTCTCTGTCAAGTTGACATCCATACTGATATGCTCTTGTGTCCTGGTGTTTCCACGCTTGAGGCAGTGGCCATGCTGAACTGATTTGCAGTCTCATAATCCATTTTACCTTTCTCTTCTTACACTGTTTATGACAACTCTTGGTATGGAATGTTGTTATTGACACCTAAAAGTCCTGATTTTGCTATGACTTTGCCCAGTATTAACAGTTCTGCAGTGGCTTTGCAAATTCATACCTGGTTGAGCAGTAAGTCACTGAGTGATGCTGCGGAACATTAACATTATACTTAACATCAGTCTCTGAAAATGTATGTGATAAGTTGTGTAATAGCACATTGCTGGTGCCATTATCTAAGAATGCCACTTACTGAGAGGTTAAACGTCTTTGGTTTCCTTCATGCTTTGACCAGAGTGATTTTCTTGCACAGTACCATATTGTTTAATTGTATTAAGCAAGTACTGTTTTGAGAGGTTATTATTTATTATAAGAGAATTGTTTAATGCTTGTAAAGTCTGTCCTGTGTCAGTGTAATTTTCCAAATCATAACCCTAAAATCAGGACCTTGTTCCTCCACAGCAGTCTGAATTATGCAGTATTTAATCACAGTATTGAACTGAATTTGTTCAGTTAGTCTTGAACAAGAAATGAAGACCTTATTTTTGATATTGCAAAGTATAATTTAAAGCGGGTCCATTCTGGAATGTTAAAAACATACAGTGTTATGTCACAGTCCATGTTAGTGGTCTGTGTAACCTCTTCAGGTGGTAAATATATACTCCCTCTTTAAATAATGTCTTAAAACTGAAAATAGGATTGTTGTAATTGATTTAATGTTTAGCTCATTTGCCTGTATGCCACACTGGTCTTATTGCTTTGCATGTGAAAATGCTGCTGTTCTGAATTATTGGTCTGTGGTGTTGACACGGTTATTTTTAATGGGCATTAGTTTGCGTTTTTTCTAGTAAACAGTGTGAGCAGGGTATACGTGGAGATTTGCAAACTAAAACTGTAATTTAACTGTATCTTATCTTTTGTAAAGTTTTGAGATAGTTCCCTATTGCAATTTTTTACTCCGCAGCAGATTCTCTTGCCATAAGTTTTTTTAGGTTATTTGAATTTTTTTTCTTCTTAACTTATTAATTTGCTTCAGCAGCTGAAAAGAAAGGCAGCACACCTCTGTGCAAATCTAGTGACCTTTGAGCAACTGGTCTGCTTTCATGTGATTTATTGATTGTAATTAATCCGTCAGTCATGCTAGTACCAAGCAATTTCTTAGTACTGAATTCTTAATGGGAATTTGGGTAGGCAGTGATTTATGATATGCAAGACTGCCTTGTTCAGTGACAGCAGGATGAAATCTTGAGAAGTCTTGGTAACTTGATGTTGAAATGAAGAAGTATGAAGTGTTTTAAAGGAACTGGGAATTCTGGGACAGGACATTATTTAATGCAGATTTTGCAGCAATGCATTTGTTACAACATATGATACATTCATAGTTTAAAATAGCATGATTTCTTAACTTGCAGAAACATTTCTCCAAAAGATTGTCATATTTATGCATTATGCAGTTTTCCATTGTGGAAGGTGTTATGATTGGCCAGCTTACTCTTTTTATAAAGTTTTTCCCTTTCCAAAACACCTGCACAAAGAATTACATCTTTTTTTATTTGCTCAATTAACCTGTCACTCTTATTGTTTGAAACCAGAAAGCTAATTTTATGTTTTTTATTACAAATTTTGGAATGTACTGTCTCAAGGCATTTCATTCATATAATTTATTCTTTGCTTTTTCTGTGAAATTGTTTTAGTCAGTGTGGTATAGCTGCTTCAACAGTGGTTTTTTTCAGGTTCATGTTCTTTGATAAATACCAGTGACGTGACAGGATGGACGGGAGCTGTGGCCTGCTGTTGCAATGCTGTGCATTCCTTTGCTGTGGCCTGCTGTTGCAATGCTGTCCATTCTTTTGCTGCGGCCTGCTGTTACAGTGCTGTCCATTCTTTTGCTGCGGCCTGCTGTTACAGTGCTGTCCATTCTTTTGCTGCGGCCTGCTGTTACAGTGCTGTCCATTCTTTGCCGCGGCCTGCTGTTACAGTGCTGTCCATTCTTTTGCTGCGGCCTGCTGTTACAGTGCTGTCCATTCTTTTGCTGCGGCCTGCTGTTACAGTGCTGTCCATTCTTTTGCTGCGGCCTGCTGTTGCAAGGTTGTGCATTCCTTTACTGTGGCCTAATGTTGCAATGCTGTGCATTCCTTTTGTTTGGTCTTTTCCTGTTGAAAGAGAAGGGATAGGACTAGGTTGAGGTACTTATTTTTTCAACCAAGGAATGTGGCCTGATTTGAAGGTTGGAAGTTGTCCATTGGATTGTTTTTTAAGCAAAAAACATTGATATTGAATTGTCACATATGACATAGGCTTAAAAAACATTGATATTGAATTATCACGTATGACATAGGCAGTCATACATTTGTATAAGTGAAAGCAAACCATATTGAGACATTTCCTTTGCAAACATTATATGTAACGTGATCTTCTGTACAGTTATTGCCATTACATAGCTCATTTATTTCCTGCTTTTCCTTAAAATATTTTTCTGCATATATTCCCACAATTCCCATTTTTTTTCTATGTAACTTGCGCCTAGCTTTTTCTAAAGACCCCACTTCCAGTTCTTTTATCTCTGTTACTATATTCACTACTTCTCATATGGTTGGTTTACACTTTGATGTCCATTTTCTAGTAATTACTTTTTTGGCAGTGATCAGAATTAAACTGTGCAAGGCCTTGCTATGTTCATAGATTCATATGTTGGTACTAGGCTAGCAGCCCTAGGGCCTATACAAGCCTAGCCATAACACTTCCCTGACTATTTCTTCCCACACTATTTACTGTCCTGGACTCCTGTCTAGCAGGGCGACTGACGTGATCCCCAGGGTGAATTTCCTTTCTCCTATCCAATCATCAAGGTTCCATTTGAAGAGGGCCAAAGAGGCGCTCTGCTTGACATGTATGGGCAGTCTATTCCAGAGTCTGGGGAGTCTCTGGGTCAGGAACCTATCCCTCCAGCATGTTTTTATTGTGATGACAAGGTTTATATCCCTGGAGCGTGTGGCTCTGAGGGATTGGGATTTCTTTAAGTGTAGTATGTCCAACAGCTCTGGGCTTGACATGGCCTTGTATGCTAAGGATTTTTTAAAGTTTGTCAACTGATTACACTACCAAAATACATGTTCCCAGTTACCTCTTTCTTCTTCATCTCCCCTACAACATTTGCAGTCTTCCTGAGGTACAACTCTTTGGAGTCTGCTTGGGGTAAGAAAAATACCTATGCAGTAATTTCCAAGCAAAAATCCTAAATCATCTAGATTTTTGCATGTTTGAGAGCCATAAATTGTTTCTTTGTGAATTGCTTATCCAGTATCTCTTCCCAGTCCTCTCTAACCTTCTTAGATTGATTCCTGTAGTTTTCATGTATCATTCTCTGTGCCTGACTAATTATCCCTTTTTTAACAGCAGTTTCTGTTCTAGACTCAACTAAAAACTCTATCAGTGCTGGTCTTTCACTTAGGAGCCCTGTATTAATTTTTCTATGCCTATACTCTATCAATCCTTGATAGCGAAGGCAAGTCGCTAGGCTGCAGTTCAAATGTATTCTTGGCCTCTTCCCATGCTTTTACCTTTCCTTTTCCAATTTATTTGCTCCGATGCCTTGGTTCCTTTGCCAGTTTTCTCCAGTAAATTCCAGCCCCCTCCTTACCTATTCTCTGTACCCCTAATTGTGGTCATCCCTTTTGGCAGAATCTCCTTTCTTAGGTTAATAGGTTGGTACTAGGCTATCAGCCCTAGGGCCTGTACAAGCCTAGCCATAACAATTCCCTGGCTATTTTTTCCCACACTATTTACTTCCCTGGACCCCTGTCTAGCAGGGCGACTGACGTGATCCCCGGGGTGAATTTCCTTTCTTCCATTGAATCATCAAGGTTCCTTTTGAAGAGGGCCAAAGAGGCACTCTGCTTGACATGTATGGGCAATCTCTTCCAGAGTCTGGGGAGTCTCTGGGTCAGGAACCTATCCCTCCAGCATGTTTTGTTTATTGTGATGACTAACATCTTCTTTCCCATGTTGGCTTTGTCTATTCAATTGTCAGTTTAGAAGGCTCCAATTTTTTTCACATATGTCAGTGTCTGTGGTCCTCTCATCTGCCTTTTAAAATTTCCGCAGTGAACTGTCACTGCAGAGTGTATTCTGTTTGCTGAATGGTCGTAGCAGCCGTTGGTGGTTTTGATGCCCATCGTTTCATGCCATTGCCCTCTTGTGCATCTGAACACGTGCTGTTTCTGTTATTGCTTTTGGCACTGGGACAGTGTGGCCATCTTGTGATAATGGGGAGCCAGGCCTGCCCTTGAGTTAGTTCATTCAGGCCACTGACTTGCTTAATCTGTTTTGGAAGTTAAAAAAATCACTTCTACTAACCTGGAACAGTCTGTGCACATGTAAGCTGACCCTTGCAGAAGGTTTTCTTTCTTTTCTAAAAAGACTAATTTCAGGTGTCTCGTACTTCAGGGTACTTCTAACAGGAACTGTGTGTCTTGGTACTAGGGACTAGCTCACCTGTTAATGGCATCTGTTGTGCCTGTAAACAGGCTGCCACATGCATCTTCCATTCTTTTATCATCGATGTTAAATCGGGTTTATTGAACATATTCTGAATATGCTATCCATTATCCATTGTTTCTTTATTAAGTTATCATTGCTTCCTTTTTAGTCCAGCATTAACCAAGAAGCCCTGTGATGCATATTGCCCTTTTAGTGGCCATAAGTTTTGTTTTATTCATTTATGCCTTAAAACAAAGTGCAAATGTACTGATGTGAGAGTGTTCAATCTCGCCGTTTGTTCTTACACACGGGTTTGGAGCCGATCCTCGGCTCCGAGTCGGCCGCACCGCAAAGCTCTGCATCTCAGAGAAGCTCGAGACCAGACTATATCCCACAATCCTCCCTGCCATTACTCAGATCTAGTTTGCCGCTGCAACAGATCGGATCGAGGAGAGCTCAGACCAGAGGAGAATTTGATAACTTTTTGCTTTTTTCAGATAAGCTTCTTTTTTTTTGTAAAAATAAGTTTCTAATAGTTAGTATAGTATAGAAGTGTGTGTGTGTGTTATTATTATTATAATATTGCTCAATATTATTCTTAAGGCACCTTTTGTGGCCTACCCTTTTTCTCTTGGTGTGGTTTTTGTTGAGTGTTCTTTTACACTTATATAGATATTCACTTTATATATATATATATATATATATATATATATATATATATATATATATATATATATAAATTAGTTATTGGTAGCGTTTTCTTGTTATTAACTTGGTAAAGTGTCATTACTGCTACAGTCATGTCGGAGAGAGCAAAATCCGACTTTAAAAGATGTCTTGGCCCTCTCCACCTGCAAGAGGATTGCTCTATATGTCATTCCTTTAGCGGGAGGGTCATGACAGATAGACGCAGGAAGCTTATAGATAGAGGGTTGCTTAAGCCTGCCTTTCAAGAGGCTTTAGACAAATCGGATCAGGCTTCTAAGTCCTCGATGGGGTAGAAGATGTCAGAGCCCATGTCATCAGCTCCGAGTTCATCTTCGAAGGTTCGTTCACCAGTTCCACAGACCTCGGGGCCGAGCATCGAACGTTTATCTTTCACTGAGCCCCAGATCTTGGAACTGGTGTCGGAGCTGCCGCCACCGTCCATTCTTCGGTCGGTGCCATCTTCGGCCCCTTCGACCCGTTCTTCCAGACCGTTGTCTGAGACAGATGTGGATTGTGTCATGCAGAAACTCATGGAAAACACGGCCCTTTCCAAGTTGATTGCAGTTTCCTCCCAATTGGTGTCGAAACTAGAAGGCCTCCCCATGTCTCCAACAGGTCCTCCTTCGAGACCCATCCAGTTCTCGGAGCCGGGAGAGGATGAGCTGATGATAGTGGAGCCCTCGATGCCAAAACCATCCATTGCACGATCGACACCATTGACTTTGACTCCTTCGGAACCGGTAGGTGAGTCGTGGAGCCGACAGTCTCTTCTCGGTTCCGGGACCGAGAGTCATACCGACCTTTCAGTGCCGACTCTCCCTCTCAGGGCCTCGGTGCAGATTGGCTCAGCTCCGTCCTCGGGGTCGGAGCCCACGGCCCCCGTGTCTGGGATGCTACCGTGTTCTTCGGAACGGGAGGAATCCTCGGCCCGGGGTTCAGGGGCTTTTGACCTTATGAGGAAGGTATTGTCTGCACAGACAACCACTTCATCAGAGGCGTCTTCTCCTTCCCCTGAAGGGCCGCTTTCTGTTTCTGCCCCCACGACCCATCCAAAGCGTAGAGCCCCATTGCCTCAGCCACCCCCAGAGGGTTCCCCCTGTTCCTTGGAGGCCTCACCGGAAGCCCCCTCTGATGAGGTCCCGAGGAAAAGGTTATGCAAGAGGAGGCACATAGATTCCCCGCAGGAATCTCTAATGTCTGACACCGACTTGGATGAGGCAGAGGGGTCCCCAAAATCCCCCTCTGAGGATGTGTCATTTGCGGACATCCTGGAGATCTTGAAACAGAGGGGTGATTTGCAGTCCCTAGCCCCCACTGAGGACGAGTCGGTGCTGCTGAAGGCATTTGGGGCTCAACCTTCTACCTCCTGGGTGACTCCGCCCTTCGATGAATTAATGGAATTGATTGCTCGAAGGGTGTGAGAGACACCTGACACAGTGGAACCAGTCCCACAAAAACCAAACAAATTTGTCACTGCCCCCAGGACAAGACTTATCTCACCAAGGGAGTTCCGGTCGACGCTATGGTGGTGGCGGCAGCCACGAAAAAGGAGATGTCTGAGTCTTCCTCATCTGTTCATCCTCCTAATAAGGATTCTAGGACTATGGACAGATACGGGAAGCTCGTTTTTAGTTCAGCGACTTTTTCCATGCATTCGCTAAACTATTTGACACATTTCACATGTCTGCAGAGGGATCTCATCAAGGAGCTGACAGATACCCTCCAGGGTAACACAGATGCTGCTGTTTCAGATAAGGTAACAGCACAACTTAACACCCTTACCTCTATAGTAAACTCATCCATGAGGCTCATCTCGTATGCAGCCGAAGGATTGAGTAGAGCTGCAGCTTCAGCGATTGCTCTTTGAAGACAATCCTGGATGCGGCTGTGCTCCTTTGCGGAAGCCTTCAAGTCTTCCTTTCCCAGCGCCCCCTTTGATGGTGCCACACTCTTGGGCCCAAGGTGAAGGAGACTCTGACTCAGTGTGAGCAAGCGGGAAAGACCCTGTCTGCTGTCGGGGTCCGTTTTTCCGCTCCAACTAGACCGTACCCCAAAGGGCCACGAGGCGGGAAAATGTGGTTCCGTAAGACTCTGGGATCTTTCCAAGCCACACAGAGTAGTGCCCCCTCCAGAGGCAGAGGAGGGGGGTAGAAATGGAAGACGCCACCCCGGCGGCAGAGGGGGTCCGCATAACCAAGGCGACAGGGATACCGTCCCTGGGAAGCCTTTCCAGCACTCCTGAACGGTGGCCCGGCTGTCCTGCTCTGGAGGCAGTCGGGGGTCGCTTGGCTTTATACCCACAGGCCTGGATAAATATTACTTCGGATTCCTGGGTAAAAAGCATTACAACCAGAGGATACAAAATCCCCTTCATATCAACTCCATCTCAACAAAGAAGGTTTCCAGATGTGCCACCCCATCTGCGAAGCCCAGCAGCAATAGAAATTTCAAAGCTGCTCAAAAATAGAGTCATCCAACCAGTCCCGGCGGACCAAAGAGGATCCGGAACTTACTCAAGGATGTCCTTCATGGATGCATCTGCAGTCATAACAAGTGGGTTGTCCTGTCGTCAGGCAGCCCTTCAGTCGGCCGGATTCCAAAGTCCGGGTCCGGCTTCGGCTGATGTCGCACTCCACCCGACGTCATCACTGTTGGTCTTCGGGTATAAAGGCATCAGCCGACGCCATTTTCCTCAGTGTTTCTTGCCGCGTGGCGCCCGAAGCAGAAGCTGTTCGCAAGTGCCGGTCGGTCGGATCCAGAGATTACTTCTACCGAATACTACTTCGAAGACTTCTAAAGCTAAGTACCCCGTTGGGGACTCTTTCTTGCCTCAGCCGATGTCAGAAAAAGTTAACAATTGTTTAAACTGGGAAACAAATACCTCATAAAGATTTCCACTCTTACTGTCTGCCTTGTTTAGGCCCAGCCCACGGCGTAGCAGCCTGTTCGGCCTGTGCTTCTTTCAACCGACGAGCGCTTAGGCGTCGGTCGGAGTTTGCAGAACAGTTTTCGGTTCTGATTTTGCGTACATTATGCCGTCGGATCCTCCGACTACCCAATCTAAAACGCAAAGATAAAGACCGACACTCGCGGTCCGCGGTTTCGGCGAAACCATGGTCAAGCAAACGCGAGTGTCTCGGTTTCGGCGAAACCGAGAAAACTGAACAAAGTACAGCTGAACCTATTCCTACAACCGAGGCCCCTGCTACAACTCTTGAAGCGACTTCACAAATTTTACCCACTACGGTGGTTGACTTATCAGACACCATCCCCTTGGATGTTTCTACCCCAGCACGTGGTGCTGCTAGGCCTCCAGCAGCCATGTCCATTAAGGCCTTCGCCAGGGCTAAAGCAGCCAAGACTACTAAAACAGTGCCTGTTAAACCACCCACATCCAGGCCCTCTTCTAGTTCTCAAATGCTAACTTTGGCAGAAGATTTAATTTCTTTAATTAGAGGATCTCAATCTCACCCAGACAGGGCCTCTCAGCCCACAGAGAAGAGACCTAGGGCAGAGCCCCCCGAGCCAATGTCCTCTGATGATTCTGCTGATGAATCAGACATAACTGACCAGCCAGAGGCTCCCTTCTCCAATTTTGAAGATTCTGATGCTGAAGAATCCATCCCAGCTGCTTCCCCACCAGAAGAATTCTCCTTTGGGGAAACCTTGCATGCCATGCGAGAACAGTTCCAATGGCAGCAACAGGATTTTTCAGACTCCAGAAAAAGACTTAGGACTTTTCTGCACCTCCCACAGCACAGGCCCTTAGCTATACCCCCTGTTCTCTCTGTGGTGGATGATGCTTTCAATGATGTTTGCTCTGCTCCAGATTCTTTACCCCCAGCCCCTGCCAAACCAGACAGATTTTACAGGGTGCCAGATACTCATCACCACCTTTACAAGGCTCCACTTGCAGACCCAGAAACTATATCCCAGGGCCCCAAGGCAGTAGCGCGACCATAGCTAAAACCCTATTCCTTCTGAAAGGGAAGCAAGGTCATTAGACAGATGGGGTAAAAGGTCTACACTTCAGCTACTCTCTCAGCTAGAGCTTTAAACTGTCAGTTTCACATGATACAATACCAAGAGTTTATGCTGGATCAGTTAACTAAAAAACTAACCACTGATGAATCTCTTGATAAGAAATATGTATTAGAGATGGTAAATAACATACAACAGGTTAGCAACCATTCCTTAAAATGTGGCTATGATGCACTGGAGGCTTCATTTAGATCAGCCATGACAGGCACAGTGATAAGAAGGCATGCATGGCTAAAGGAACAAGCTTTACCAGATAATGTTAAAGCTAAGTTGCTAGATGCTCCTATGGACAAGACAAGTTTGTTTGGTACATCTGCCCAGCAGGTTATGAAGAAAATGGAAGAAAAGGCAAAATCTGTTCAAACTGTTAAAGATTTCTTGCAGGTTCAACCCCCAAGGTTTAGCAGGAACTGGCCTGCCAAAAATTGGTCCTTTCCTGACTCCACAAAATTTCAAAGGGGCAGGAATAGGCGTTCCAGAGGCAGAAACCAATCCAGAGGAGGTGCCTACACAGGAAGACAGTGGCAAGGCAACAACAGAGGCACAGATACAGCCACTGCCACTACATCAACACAACCACAGTGACTTAACCTAAATCCGCCTACCAGGGAACAAATAGCAGCTCCTCTAGGCGGAAAGTTAACCTTATTTTCAAAGAACTGGCACTACATAACAAAGGACAAGTGGATTTTACAAACCATAGATCAAGGTTACGGTTTCACTTCCACACTTTTCCAGTCAAAGAGGAATGCCAAATCTACCTCCAAATCAAAAAACAGAGGCTCTATGCCAGATAATGGAGTTAGCAAACATGAGAGCTGTGGAAAGAGTGCCAACAGCAGAGCAAGGAAAGGGGTTCTACTTCAGACTATTCCTAGTTCCAAGAAAGGAAAAAAGTTGGAGACCAATTCTCGACCTGTCCACCTTAAATACATACATCATTGTCCCAAAATTCAAAATGCTGACCCTACAGCAACTTCTTCCCATGCTGGGCAAGGAGTCTTGGCTGGTAACTCTAGATCTCAAGGAGGCATACCTGCACGTCCCCATTCGACCAATCTGCAGAAGATACCTCAGATTTCTTGCAGGATCAGAGCACTATCAATTCTCAGCATTGCCTTTTGGCTTATCTACTGCCCAGAGTATTCACAAAATGCCTGGCATCAGTAATCGCCCATTGCAGACTTCAGGGAATTCAAATTTACCCATACCTGGACGACTGCCTGCTACAAGGGGACAACAAAAGCAAGCTGACAACAGATTTACAAAGGGTCATTTACTTGCTACAAGCACTGGGATACACAGTCAATTTACAAAAGTCAAGGCTGATACCATCCCAAACAAGGACATTCTTGGCTGAATTGGACACAGTAAAACAAATGGCATTCCTGACTACAGAAAAACAAAAGAACTCCCTCTATACTTCTTGGCACTAACAAAACTGAACAAGTTAACAGCAAGAAAAGTACTGCAGGCCTTGGGCTTCATGGCTTCATGCATAATCTTGGTTCCATTTGCCAGACTACATATGAGAAAACTACAGTGGTACCTAAAGAATTTATGGTCCCAACACAGACACAGTCTAGAAACAGAAATCCCACTAATTCCATGCTTAAAACAGGAGTTCCTATGGTGGGCTCAGGCATGCCAGTCAAACCCAGGCCTACCCTTTCGCAGATGTCAAGCAAGCCAGCCCCTCACAACAGGCGCTTCGGACCTAGGATGGGGGCCCACATGCTGGACAAATGCGTGCAAGGATTGTGGACACAGGATCAACTTCAACTGCACATCAACCTAAAAGAAATGCTGGCAGTAAAACTGGCAATCCAAAAGTTCAAACCATTTCTCAAAGAGGGCCAGTTGATGATAAGGACAGACAACACCACAGTCATGTGGTACATCAACAAACAGGGAGGCACTCATTCATACCCCTATGCAGAATGACCTTGGAGCTGTGGACCCTGGCACTCAGCTACAACATCCAGTTACAGGCAATATTTGTACCAGGGAAAGACAATACCCTAGCAGACATATTAAGCAGAACCACTTCGGATGCCCACGAATGGAAGCTTCACCCGGACATCTTCAAGACCATCTCAAAGAAATGGGGAATGCCACAGATAGACCTATTCGCATCACCTCTCAATCACCAGCTCAAAAATTCTGCACAAGGACATTCCACCCATTAGCATGGAAAGTGGATTCGCTCTCTTTCAACTGGAAAGGCCTAACAGCATATGCATTCCCGCCTCTTCCTTTGATACACAAGGTACTACTGAAAATCAAGGAAGAACGTCCAAGGATAATCCTGATAGCTCCAAACTGGCCAAGACAACACTGGTACCCACTACTGAGGAGCATGTCTCGAACAATATGTGGACAATTCCCTGATGCCCTTGATGTTAACACAGAACAACTACAGCATCATACATCCAAACCTAAAAACCTTGCAACTGACTGCATGGAACATCACATAACAGCAGCTATTCCAGAACTTTCCCAAAGAGTTAAAGACATTATTCTTGAAGCACGCAGACCTTCAACAAGAAGGAACTATGCTGGAAAATGGAAAAGGTTTGTCATCTGGAGTACGGAAAGAGGAAAAGATGTGTCAAACATAGATATGCCTAACATTCTGGAGTATCTGGCCGAACTTCTTCATTCAGGCCTGTCCTACTCCTCCATCAAGATACATGCATCAGCTATTTCAGCAGAATACAGCTTTGATACACCTGTTTTTCGCACCCTTTGCTCAGGCAATTCCTCAGAGGAATCAAGAATGTAAAACCTCCAAGGAAACCACCATTACCAGCTTGGGATTTAAACTTTGTGCTAGAAAAGTTGACACTAGCACCCTTTGAACCAGCAGCAACAGCAGACCTACAACACCTGCCATGGAAAACTGCTTTCCTACTGGCAATCACTTCAGCAAGGAGGGTTTCAGAACTACAGGCCTTAATGGCAGTGCAACCCTTCCTAATCTTCCACCAAGATAGTGTGTCCATGAGGACTAATCCTACATTTATGCCTAAGGTGGTATCCAGACTGTCTTTAAACCAGGCAATCCACCTACCTACCTTCTTTCCCAACCCACAAAACAGTGGGGAAAGAATACTGCATACCTTGGATGTACATAGACAGCTACGCTACTACTTGGACAGAACAACACATAGCAGAAAGACTGACCAACTTTTTGTAGCCTATGCAACAGGAAGGGAAGGAAAAGCTATTTCCAAACAGACAATCTCCAAATGGATAGGAAATTGCATACGATTCTGTTACTCCTTCCATGGAAAACCAATTCCACAGAACATAAGACCTCATTCTACAAGGGCAACAGCCACTACCACAGCCTTCTTACGAGGAGTGGCAACCAAAGACATTATTGAGGCGGCTACTTGGACCTCCGTGCATACATTTGCCAAGCATTATAATTTGCCTCTATATTCCAGATCCCGAGCAGGGTTTGCCACTGCTGTACTGCAAGGGATCCTAAACACACCATAATCTATTTTCATCCTCCTCCCTAGTTGGCTATGGTATTCTACCCACTTGTTATGACTGCAGATGCATCCATGAAGGACATAGTACAGTTTTGTACCTACCATAAATGTAGATGTCCGAACTGGATAGCATCTGCAGTCAGGATTACCCTCCCTCCATCCCCTCTGTGGTACTCCTAGGGTGTTTACCCTTCTAATAGCTAGCTGTTGGGGGGGGAGTCTTTTATGGTGTATTTGTTTGTGTATATGTACATACATGCTTATTGTTGTGTTTACCTCTATCTATTTGGAAACATTGGCATCTATCCAAATTTTAGCCTGCAAGAGGGCTACTGGCATCTGGGGCAAGAAACACTGAGGAAAATGGCGTCGGCTGATGCCTTTATACCCGAAGACCAACAGTGATGACGTCGGGTGGAGTGCGACATCAGCCGAAGCCGGACCCGGACTTTGGAATCCGGCCGACTGAAGGGCTGCCTGACGACAGGACAACCCACTTGTTATGACTGCAGATGCTATCCAGTTCGGACATCTACATTTATGGTAGGTACAAAACTGTACTTTCTTTTTAGTTCCAAAAAAGACAGGGGACTGGAGACCGATTTTAGATCTCAGCAATCTCAACACCTTCGTGAAGAAGGAAAAGTTCCGGATGGTCACGCTTCAATCGATCCTTCCATTTTTACAGAAGGACGATCCTTCCATTTTTACAGAAGGACGATTTGGATGTGCTCGATAGATCTCAAAGACACATACTACCACATCAAGATGGCCAGACCGTCCAGAGATCACCTGCGCTTCCGGCTGGGAGCCAGTCACTTTCAGTTTTGAGCTCTGCCCTTTGGACTCACCTCAGCCCCCAGGGTATTCACCAAATGCATGGCAGTAGTTGCGTCTCACTTGAGACGACAAGCATTCCAGGTGTTTCCCTATCTGGACGACTGGCTCCTCACTGCTACCACTGAGCGTCGCCTCATACAAGTCAGAGACTACACAGTCGACCTTTGTTCCCACCTAGGGATTTCGATAAACTTTGAAAAGTCTTGCTTATCGCCCTCACAGCATATTTCATTCATCGGAGCAGACCTAGATACACGATTAACACTGCTAAAGCTCCCTCCAATAAGGGCGTCAACCCTCAAACAACAGGTTCTTCTCCTACTACAGAGCAAGAAAGCCCCGGCCAAACTGGTATTGAAAGTTTTGGGACTAATGGCAGCGTCCCTGATCGCAGTTCCTATGGGAAGATTACACATGAGGATCCTCCAATGGCTGCTTTTCGCACAGTGGTCGTTCCAGCACTTAAGATTCTGATAACAGACTCTTGCAGATGAGACCTCTCATGGTGGCTGTACAGTCAGGATCTCACTATGGGTCGTCCGTTTGTTCTACCCAGTCCGACTGCCACAATAACCACGGACGCTTCTCTGATAGGGTGGGGGGGTCTATTTCAAGGAAGAACATTCCAAGGGGAATGGTCCAACATGGAGTACAGCCTGCACATAAATGTTCTGGAGCTGAGGGCGGTGTTCCTGGCGTTGCAACACCTCCAAGCCCTCTTACCTCTAGGAACAGTAGCAGTTCAGACGGACAACGTCTGTGGTCTGGTACATAAACAAGCAAGGGGGAACCAGGTCTTACCCGTTATGCAGAGAGGCCATGAGAATTTGGCAATGGGCAGAGTCCACGGGTCGTTTTCTGATAGCAACGCACATCCCGGGTCATCCAACGTCATTGTGGACAGGTTGAGCAGAGCCATCCTGTTACCTCACGAGTGGTCCCTCAATCCACAGATGGCGGAAAAGATTTTCTGCAGATGGGGCCAGCCTTGCTGCGATCTATTTGCTTCCCCATTGAATGCAAAATGCAGAAGCTACTTTGCCCTTCTACTCTCTCCGGGGGATGTCCCCAGGGATGCACTGATGCACGATTGGCCCCCGGGTCTCCTATATGCATTCCCACATACTCCCTTGATTCCCAGATTTCTACAGAAAGCCAGGAACCTGGAAGGGACAATAATATTCATAGCCCCATACTGGCCTCAGCAGATATGGTTCCCCTTTCTTTGAGCCCATCAAACAGAGGAACCGTGGATTCTGGACCCAGTACCAGATCTACTGACCCATTCGTCGGGAATTCCTCACCCGTCTCTTCAGTCCCTCAAACTAGCAGCTTGGCTGCTCCGCTTCCCTGCCTAGCCAGGTCTGATCTACTTTCTCTGGCAGGTCAACACATTCTGGTTGCTTCTCATAAAGCTTCCACTACAAAACTCTACAGGAGTAAATGGAAACGCTTTATATACTGGTCCTCTAGCCAACACTTAGACCCCCTGTAGCTCCTCTACATAAAGTATTGGAATTTTTATCTATCCTCTTTCACGAAGGAGCCTCTACTTCCACACTAAGAGTACAGTTGGCGGTCATATCGAACTTCCATATTGGTGAGGACGGTTCTCCCATTATGTCTCACAGACTTTGTAAGGCTTTTATGAAAGGAACCTTCCATCTTCGGCCGCCCGTCAGGAAGCCTTTCTTTCAATGGAGCTTAAATTTGTTACTGTCACAACTCATGTTGCCACCCTTCGAACCTGCTTCGTCCTGCCTCCTAAAGTTTTTATCGTGGAAGACACTTTTCCTCGTAGCTGTTACTTCAGCTCGAAGAGTTTCAGAGCTGCAAGCATTATCGGTCAGACCACCTTACTTGATTTTCCATCCAGATAGTCTCTTTACGTACAAACCCATCTTTCCTTCCAAAGGTAGAACTCCCTATCTTCTTCAAGAACCATACTAACAGGTTGGAGTATATGCTGCACAAGTTGGATGTCCACAGGCAGTTAAGATTTTATTTGGATAGGACTAAAAGTTACAGGAAGACAGATCAGCTCTTTGTCGCGTTTGCAGACAATAAAAAGGGCATGGCAATTACAAAACGTACATTATCTAAATGGCTTGCTGATTGTATAGCCTTTGTATACTCTAAGTCAAATCAGTCCTTACCTACCAAACTTAAGGCCCATTCTACCAGATCCGTTTCCACTTCCTTAGCTCATGCAGCTCGCTTGCCTTTGGACACAATTTGTGCAGCAGCCACATGGTCTAAGCCACATACTTTCATCACTCATTATAGAGTTGACAAAGTCTCCAAAGACAGGACATCTTTTGGTTCCACTGTGCTTAGGAACGTTCTTCCATGAGTCACTCGGGGTGACGGAGCTAGGGACGCTACCCGTGTGTAAGAACAAACGGCGAGATTGAACACTCTCACATAAAGAAGTTATGTCCTTACCATAAAGTTCCATGTGGAGTGTTCATCTCGCCTTTGTTCTTACATTCCCTCCCCCCCCCCCATATGTTTTGGAAGAACAGGTAGGACTACATTCTGATTGAAATGTCTTAACCCCTTCCGGGGTATATGGTCCTGTGTATCATGGGGTATATGCTACTACCCTTAGTTATTTGCTATGGTGAGAGAGTGTCTCTGGATGCCTGAGAGAGTGTGTAGTTCTTGCACCTGAGGTATTGGGTTATCGGTCTGGTTTGTTTGCAAACTAGATCTGAGTAATGGCACGGAGGATTGTGGGATATAGTCTGGTCTCGAGCTTCTCTGAGATGCAGAGCTTTGTGATGCGGCCGACTCGGAGCCGAGGATCGGCTCCGAACCTGTGTGTAAGAACAAAGGCGAGATGAACACTCCACATGGAACGTTATGGTAAGGACATAACTTCTTTTTTTGCCACTCTTAAGATTCTTTATGAGAACATGGTGATTGACACAAGGTGCTAGAATGTGTAAGATAATATCTTAAGAAATTATTATGGTGGTTTTGGTCAGCAGTGAACTGGAGGGAAGATATAGAGACTGCCTACTTTTGGATTCAAGATCTGACACTAACAGAGTCAAAGTGGCTAAAGAAAAGGCAAAAAAGACTGCCAGCCTGGTCCTGGCACCTGGTGGTATAAGTCTTATATTTATTTCTATCACAAAAGTATATTGGCGAAATATATTTTTAGGAGTATCTCATACAACTCTGTTGTGGACTTCACTTACATTATGAGCAAAACGTTCAGGCCTTGGTAGTGTGTCTGTGGATCTCTTGAGACGATGAAATAGACATCAAGAGGCTTGTAAGATATATGCGAGCATTTCCTTGTTCTAGTCCATCGCCAGTGGGCTCCAATATTTCTGCTGTTCAGGTAGATGTTGAAAGATTTCCAGTTTGTACTACTTTCATTTGTCTGTCCATTGCTTGGCACTCTAGAAAAAAAAAGTTTTCAACTTTCCTCTTTTTAGAGGATTTTCTGAAGTCCTAATTATGCATGAGACCTACAAAAAATATTTGTAATTCTGCAAAGATCTTGGTTGATTCCCTGCCTGAAACTGCATTTTATCATGGTTGTCGCGGTTGTGATTATGATCTAGTGGCAGACATCATAGCTAATGTCATTTTTTTTAAATTCAGTTACCACTGCATACATTTAGGTTCATGTTAAGATTATGGGTTAGATGCTTCTTGTAATAGCCTTTGTTCATAGCGCCAGTAATAGTTTAACATGAGGATAGTGGAGCAACAGATACCTCACAGAAAGAGGTTCTCCTGTTCAGTTCCCAGCTGGGGTGCCTTCTTTGTGAAGTGTGTATGTCCTTCCTGTGCTTGTGGGTTTTCTGCAAGTGCTCTGATTTCCTCCCAAACTCCAAAGACAATGGAGTAGGTGGATTGGACATTCTAAATTGGCAGTGTATATATATATGCACGTGTGTGGTATGAAAGAGCAGCTGCAGCAGGGCTAGCCACTGATGAAGTGACACCCAGACCCGATGTGCAGAAATTTGGAGGGGGGGGGGGTCGTGGACGGATGGATGAGGATGCCTTAGTAATTGTATCACATGCTGTTGACCATATCAGTTTCTTAGTAGTAAAACTATTTGCTTGTTTTCTCTTGTGACTTTCCCTGTTCAGGAACTGAACAGTTGAATGTTATCTTTATGCTGTTGTGAGGATGACTTCAGCAGACTTTAAGTGCAGTGGTGTTTTCTAATTCAGACAAAGAACCAAGATTGAAGACAAGGTGCTGCAAATACGTTTTGCAAATTGTTTTTCTTAGAGGCTGTGGCTGTCTCGTACTACAATAATGTAAATTTTTCAGTATAGCCAGCTCAACCTAGGTTTGAGTCCCGTAACCTTGCTTTTTACATAGAGTACATCACTTCAACTCCGTTATTCACACAATGGTCTTCGACCTCTTAGAAGACAGCTACTTGTGCCTAATGACTGTGTAGTGAACAACGTATTTAAAATTTGATGGCAGTTGTAGCAATGTACTGAATTTTTGTAAGTCACAGGAAGCAGAAACCATCAACATCATCACAGCTTTGTTCTTTAAGTGATCAAATATATTCCATTGACCGTTAATGTTCTATGCAGTGCCATTACAAGGATGTGCCAATGGGACTCCTTCCCTGGATATTTGCTTGTAGGGGAAGTTGAAGAAAAACAGGTTTGGCAGCTTACAAGATGTCAGCTAAGCAATTTCAGTTCTTTAATGAACAGCTTGTAAACTATCAGACTGTTCTTTTTAAGGTAGCTTGTTGTCATAGAAAAAACACCGATACGTGCTGTACAGTTGCGTAATAACACCTTATAAACTGCCAGGCTGAAACTGTCATGATTGAATACTGATCATTTTTAGACAGCAGAGATGCCACCAACAATTTGTACTGCCTAGTGCACCAAATATCCTTGCTACAGTTCTGGTTAAGTAACTGTTTTCATTGGTGACATTCACTTTTATTTTTTTAAATGGCATATTCATAGGTTCATAGATTGGTACTAGGCTATCAGCCCTAGGGCCTATATAAGCCTAGCCATAACAATTCTCTGGATATTTTTTCCCACAATATTTACTTCTCTGGACCCCTGTCTAGCAGGGTGACTGACATGATCCCCGGGGTGAATTTTTTATCTCCCATCCAATCATCAAGGTCCCTTTTGAAGAGGGCCAAGGAGGCACTCTGCTTGACATGTGTGGGCAGTCTATTCCAGAGTATGGGGAGTCTCTCAGTCGGAAACCTATCCTTCCAGCATGTTTTGTTCATTGTGATGACAAGGTTTAGATCCCTGGAGCGTGTGGCTCTGAGGGATTGGGATTTCAAGTGGAGCATGTCCAACAGCTTGGGGTTTGACATGGCCTTGTATGTTAAGCAGAGATTACCTCTGAGTAGACGATATTCCACAGAGTATAGCTGGAGTTTTTTTAGATGGTCAGCATATGGCATCTGCTTTAGGCCTGTGATTCTTTTAGTGAGGTATTTCTGTAGCCTTTCCAGCTGTTGCAGATGTCTTTGAGGTACATACCAAACGGGGCATTATACTCTGTAATGGGTCTAATGAGGGATGTGTACAGTGGGACAATGACATCCTTTTTTCTGGATGAAAAGCCCTTGGTGATGAGGTGTGCCACATAGAAGGATTTCCTGACTGTTGTGGTGATGTGGTTATCGAAAGTGAGACCACTGTCCACCTGTGTCCCTAAGTCTGTCATCACACTTTCGATGTTTAGTGTACTGCCACCTATGTGGTAATTCATGGTTACATGTTTTTTTCCAAAGGGGATAACTATACATTTCTTGGCATTAAGCTTGAGCCCATGGCTCTGGCACCAGGCATCTGTTTCTGGAAGGCCCTTTTGTAGAATATCCACATCATTTGGGGATTCAATAATGGCTCCCAGTTTGCAGTCATCTGCAAACTTTGTTAGCCAGAGTCCCTTAGTGTTGGCCTGTACATCAGAGAAGTAGATGCCAAACAAGAGTGGTCCCAGGACTGAACCCTGAGGTACTCCACTTGTCACTTATCTGGAGCTGGATTTGGAGTCGGCTACTTTTACAGTCTGGGTTCTGTCAGTAAGCTAGTTGGCAACCCATCGAGTGATGTAGGGATTTATGCCTAGCTTAGTAAGTTTATTTATGATTCCAGAGTGGGGGATGGTGTTGAAGGCCTTGGCGAGGTCCAGATAGGCTGTGTGGACCGCCTTACCCTTGTCCACAGCTCTGGAGACTGATTTGAAGAAGTCAATCAGATTCAGGAGACAAGATCGGCCCTTCACAAACCCAAACTGGGTGGGGTCCAGTGTTTGAAGGTTGCCAATGTCTTTGTTTATAAGTTCCATGATAATGCGTTCCAAGTCCTTGCAGATCAGGCTTGTCAGACTGATGGGGACAGTAGTTCCTGGGATCCAAGGTGGATCCCCCTTGTGGAGTGGGATAACTCTAGCTGTGCACCACTTACAGAAGATAAAAATTTTGGGCACCTTTCTTAGTCTACTTTGTTCTATAGTGGAACAGAAACATTTTAGGACATTGCTTAGGATATAACCTCAGTAATTATTTGTAATTTTAAGCACTTCAGCTCTAAATACCCTTTTTTTTTGAGTGACACCAGCTATTGTCCTTAATCCCCAGACTGTGATGTGAACAGACTCTGTAGTGCTTTGAATTTAACTCAGGATTAGAAACTAAACTGTGTTCTGAATTATCTGCAGTTGGTTGATCACATTTTTGTTTTTTCCCTGTGTCGTAGGGTATGGTCCCATGATTGCTGTCAGAGCATTGCAAGAGCACTTAAGGAATGGAGAGTGCTAGACTGTATGACAGAAATGCTTTATTTGAGCTCCATTTTGTTAACATAAAGTACATGTAGAATAGTACATATAAAAGCCTTTGCTTATTTCATGGAATTCTCTGAAATAGCCAATTATTTGCTGCATATTTAAAATTGAATTGCATTGTTAGAGCTGCCTTATTGAAGTGACAGAATTGTTGGGTTTACATAGTTATATTAAAGACAACCAACCAACAGCTGATATATAATGTAGCTAAAATTGCTAGTCTAGATAACATTAATGCTTCCCATATGGAAAAAGACTACCATTTAAGAAAACTTTGCTCTTTTCCGACAGTGTCATTCTGGAGCTTTGTTATTTTTGAAAGTTTATAGGGCACATATATTGAGAATGTTTTAAAAAGTCAGTATATTATCAACTTTTATATACCACACCAATACTTTTTATGTAATGAGAGCTGAAACATTTTAATTTTTGTAAGCGGTGCAGGGATATGGATAACGCCAATTGCAAAATATTCTACAAGGTAATGGGCACTACTGTTTTAAAGAGCCTCACACCAACAAAGTTCGTATCTCGCACAGTTTTCTACTGAAAGTTTATGGCTGCAGTCATCTGTAGACTGACTGAGGTGTGTTTGTGAAACATTGTCAAAGGTACTTTTTTTATATATTTTAGTAGTGTGCCTTTCAAAAAGTTGAACAGTGGAAAGGATTATCAGTTTCTACCGTTAATCCTTGTAAATTGGATCTCTGTGCAGCTGCCTTTACTATGGATGGGCCCATTCTTGTTAAAATAAAGAGACTATGTATTAATAAAATCGCTGCATAAGTTTACAGATTTCTTAACACCACCTCCGATGTGTACATTTGTGTTTTATATCTTATTAAAAGCTACTAAGAAATTCAAAATTTTATTGAAAATTAAGAGTTGTTAGTTTATTGCCACATTACCACTTTTATCGTTTTGCTGTGCTGGTTGGAGAAATGAGAGAACATTAAAAGACTGTTGGGAAATCGTTCTTCATTCAGGCAGAGTTTATTGGTTTGGTTAAAGGTAGCAAAACTGTACAGTGGCACAGTCATTTGTCACCGCACAACAATAGGTTCTCCAGTTCGATTGTTGGTGTCTTCTGTGCAAAGTCTGCATGCCCTCCCTGTATCCGCATGGGTTCCTTCCACATACTTGAAGTGGATTGGATGCTCTAAATTGACCATAGGTGTGAGTCTGCATGCAGGTGAGTGGAATGAAAGAACAAATGCATCAGGGCTAGTCACTCAGCAGTGTGACCCTTTGCTGTAGATGACTGCCACTGTTGTAGTGACACCCGGCCCCATGTGTAAAAATGGGAAAGAGGTTGTGGATAAATGGATTGAAAGTAACAATTGTGCAAAGTTTCAGCAAACAAAAAAGGAAAAACATGAGACATCTTTTCAAAAATAGTAACTGCAATTTTTTTAGACTTCAGCGCATGGAGTCTTAAGAAAGATGTTTTGAGGTAGCAAATTAAATGAACAGTTTCATAAGATCTTATTACTGCTTTACCTTTTTGCATCTCTTTGAATTTAACGAAAAGGGTTCTTCTCAGCCATGCATAATTATTAACGAAATGTTCATTGCAGTATTCACTGTTGCCTTCCTCACATTTGGATTGATGTTCTTCATGTTTCACTGTTGCAGTCATTACATTTGGGTTATCTGCCTGCAGGTAGCCCTCAGCCCGCCTAAATATCAAAGTCTTGGGTCCTGCGTCGGATGCTGTCTCATCTTCCATGACGTCAGGTAGTCAGGGGTATAAAGCATGCAGCTGATGGCATTACCCCAGTCTTTCTTGCCGCATGATGCACAAAGCAGAAGCAGTTTGCAAGTGCCGGTCAGCCGACTCAAGAAATTTTCATTTTCGAGTTTCAGAACCGAAGTCTTCAAAAAAGCTCAGTACCCCATTAGGGATACTTTTTCTTGCTCTAAACTGATGTCAGTAAAAGTTAACAATTGTATTACCTGTGGAAAGCAAATACTTCATAAAGATTTTCATTCGTACTGCATTCCTTGCTTAGACCCAGACCACGACGTCCCTCGCTGTCAGTTTTGTACCTTTATTCAATCCTCAAACTATTCATCGTCAGTCCCATTTTTGCAGCAAACTATTTCGGTACTCGGTTTAATTATCCAGAAATGGCTTTGGTAAGCCATCTGACTACCAACATTCCGAAAAAACATAAAGGTAAAAACAGAGACAAACCGCATAGGTCCAAAGCTGCCGACACTTCCATTAAGTTAGTCACCAGTTCGTCGGTACTCAGTGGGGTGCTTTCCCAGCCCCTGAAACCCACTACTTCAGATTCGCAGGCCTCTACTGAGACCCATTTGGAGTCCGGTATGTCGCGAGATGCTTCTTCAACTATGGAACCTGTGGATGTCTCTACCTTGGATGGGTCCAGAGCTGCTGTGCAGACATTGGCTTCTGAGGGTGTATTCAGGCCTACAGACTTGCATTTCAAACCGACGCCATCTTCTTCTTAAATGCCTAAAACTTGACCCATGCCTAGAAAACCGACGTCCAAACTGCATGGTCAGGCCCATGTGTGTAAAAAAATGATAAGAATGGCTGAAGACCTTATTACTTTAATTAGGGGAAGCCTAAGTCTGTAAGAGACATAGAATTGATTTTTCTTCTGATCAGGATTCTGAAATTTCTGTTTCTTCTGATTACCAGGATTTGCCCTTATCTACCTATGAGGATTCTGATGCAGAGGACTCCCATTCCCCTCTGCTTCCCCCCCAGAAGATTTTTCTTTTGGAGAAGTCTTGCACACTCTTAGGGAGCATTTCCACTGGGAAAGCCAGGATTACTCTGACTCCAAAAAGAGGCTTAGGGAATTCTTACTCCTACCTCAACACAGGCCTTTAGCTATTCCTCCTGCCCTGGACACTGTAGATGATGCCTTCTTGGACTCTAGCCTGCTGTCCAACAGACACTTACCTCCAGGCTCCCTGGAACTGACAGGGTTACAGAGTCTCTCCTCTCTCTCTCTTCCTTTTCAAGAATTATTCTGCAGACCCAGAGATCATGTCCACCTAAAGGTCACCTCATTAAGAATACTAAACCCTAAACCTACCTCCTAGGTTGGATCCTTGCCTTGGACACAGATGGGGTAAGAAAGTATACACTACTTGTGGCCATTACAACTGCCCTTCTGCCAGTTTCGTATGTTAAAGTATCAGCAACATATTATGGGACTACTTAAACAGAAAGTGATGTTGATTCCTGACTGTGCTGAAAATAATTACAGGATTTGATTATAATGAATAGAAGTGGCAAACATACTTTGCAATGTGGATGTCCTTCAAGGATGCATCTGCAGTCATAACATATGGGTTGTCCTGCCTCAGGCAGCCCTTCGGTCGGCCGGATTCCAAAGTCTGGGTCTGGCCTCGGCTGATGTCGCACTTAACCCGACGCCATAGCTGCAGTTCAGGGGTATAAAGGCATCAGCGCCATTTTCCCCAGTCTTTCTTGCCGCGTGCCAAGCAGAAGCTGTTCGCAAGTGCCGGTCGGTCAGAACCAGAGATTGCTACTAACGAAGACTTCTAAAAGCTAAGTACCCGTTGGGGACTCTTTCTTGCCTCAGCCGATGTCAGAAAAAGTGAATAACTGTTTAACTTGTGGGAAACAAATACCTCATAAAGATTTCCACTCTTACTGCCTACCTTGTTTAGGCCCAGACCACGACGTAGCAGCTTGTCTAGCCTGTGCTTCCTTCAACCGATGGACACTTAGACGTTGGTCGGAGTTTGCAGAGGAGTTTTTGGCCCGCTTTGCTTATAACATGCCGCCGGAGACTCCGACTTCACAATTAACTAAAAGCAAGGAAAAGGACCGACACTCACGGTCCGCGGTTTCGCTGAAACCATGGTTAAACCAACTGAGTGTCTCGGTTTCAGCTGAAACCGAGTCCTCGGTTCTTCCTTCGGTCGAAAGCATGCCTCCTACAACTGAGGCCTCATCCAGCATGGCTGAATCTGCTACGGAAATTCCACCTGCTCTTACAGGTTCTCAGGATTTGTCGGATACCATCCGTTAGATATATCTACTCCTGCACGTGGAGCTGCTAGGCCCCTGCATCCATGTCTATCAAGGCTTTTGCCAGGGCTAAAGCAGCTAAATAAACAAAGACCGTGCCTGCTAAAGCCCCTCTCACAGGCCTAGCTCTAGTACTCAAATGCTTAGTCTAGCAGAGGATCTCATTTCTTTGATCAGGGGATCCCAGACTCACCCAGACAGGGCCTCACACCCCTCCAGAGAAGAGGCCTAGGACAGAACCCCTGAACCTCTCTCTCCTGACTATTTCCTCGGATGGATTTATTTATAAGAACTCACCTTATAGGATTTCTGCAGAAGACTCCCATTCCTTTCTGCCTCCCCCACTCAGAAGATTTTCATTTGAAACTCTACAATGAAGGAACACTTCCTCTAATGGCAGGGCCAGGATTTTTCAGACTCTAGGAAAAGGCTTAGGACTTTTTACATTTGCCACAGCATAGGCCTTTAGCCATTCCTCCAGTACTTACAGTTGTGGATGATGCATTTAATGATGCTTGTACTGCTCCTGACTCTCTTCCTCTGGCCCCTGCCAAACCCGACAGATACTACAGGGTTCCGGACACACATTATCACTTGTATAAGGCTCCTATTGCAGATCCTGAAACTATTTCACAGGGCCCCAAAGCTGTAGCAGCTGCCTCTGCCAAAACCCCTCCCTCTGAAAGAGAATCTAGGGCTTTAGAGATGGGGTAAAAAGTGTATACTTCTGCTACTCTTTCGGCCAGGGCCTTAAACTGTCAATTCCACATGATTCAATATCAGGAATTCCTGTTAGATCAGCTAACTAAAAACTTTCTTCACCTGAGCCTTTAGACCATAAGTCCCTTCAGGATTTGGTACATAACACTCAGCAGGTCAGTAATCATTCCTTAAAATGCGGCTATGATGCACTGGAGGCTTCCTTTAGATCAGCTATGACTGGTACAGTGATCAGAAGGCATGCATGGTTAAAAGAGCAATCCTTACCAGACCATGTAAAGTCCAAGCTTCTAGATGCTCCCATGGAAAAACACAGTTTGTTTGGTTCCCCTGCACAGCAAGTGTTGAAGAAGGTGGAAGAAAAAGCTAAATCTGTCCAGACAGTCAAGGATTTCTTACAGGTCCAGCCTCCGAGGTTTAGTAGGAACTGGCCTTCCAAGAATTGGTCCTTTCCAGACACCACCAGAGCACAGAGAAGCAGAAATAGACGCCCAAGAGGCAGAGGTCAGTCCAGAGGTGCCTACAGGGGACGTCAGTGGCAGCCTAACAGCCAGAGAAGTACTGCCACAGATCCAGCCACTACCACTTCCACAGGACAATCACAGTGACTTGGCTCTGAAACCGCCTACCAGGGAACAACTAGAAGCACCCTTAGGTGGAAAGTTAGCCTTATTTTCAGTAAACTGGCATTAGATTACAGGAGACAAATGGATTCTGCAGACAATAGACAAAGGCTACAGGTTTCACTTCCATACTTTTCCAAGGAAGAGAGGAATGCCAAACCTACCTCCAAACCAGAAATCAGAGGCTCTACAGCAAATCATCAACTTACTAAGGATGAGAGCTATAGAAAAGGTACCATCTATGGAACAAGGACAAGGATTTTATTCCAGGCTTTTCCTGGTACCAAGAAAGGAAAACCAATGGAGACCTATCCTCGACCTGTCTGCTCTGAACACATATTTTATTGTTCCAAAATTCAAGATGCTGACCCTACAGCAACTTCTTCCCATGCTGGGCAAGGAGTCTTGGCTGGTGACTCTGGATCTCAAGGAGGCATACCTGCACGTCCCCATACGACCAAATTGCAGAAGATACCTCAGATTTCTTGCAGGATCAGAGCATTATCAATTCTCAGCATTGCCTTTTGGCTTATCTACTGCACCCAGAGTATTCACGAAATGCCTGGCATCAGTAATTGCTCATTGCAGGCTTCAGGGAATTCAAATTTATCCATACCTGGATGACTGCCTGTTACAAGCAGACAGCAAAGACAAATTAACAAATTTGAAAAAGGTTATTCACCTACTACAAGCCCTGGGATACACAGTCAACACAAAAAAGTCAAGGCTGATCCCATCCCAAAGGATAACTTTCTTGGGTGCAGAACTGGACACAATAACTCAGATGGCATTTCTCACAGAAGAAAACAGAAGCAACTACCACCTTATTTCATGGCATTAACAGCACAGAACCAGCTTACAGCAACAAAAATCCTGCAAGCCCTGGGTTACATGGCATCCTGCATAATCTTGATCCCACATGCCAGACTGCATATGAGGAAGTTACAATGGTACCTAAGGAATTTATGGTCTCAGCACAAGCACAGCCTAGAAACCCAAATTCCAATCATTCCATGCCTGAAGCAAGAATTCCTGTGGTGGGCCCAGGCCTGTCAATCCAACAGAGGACTGCCTTCCACAAACCTCATCCAAGGCAGACTATCACCACGGATGCCTCAGACCTCGGTTGGGGGCACACATGGAAGACAAGTGCATACAAGGCCTGTGGTCTCAAGACCAGATGAATCTACACATAAATCTAAAGGAGATGCTGGCAGTAAAGCATGCAATTCAGACATTCAAATCATTCCTCCAGCAAGGTCATTTGCTGATAAGGACGGACAACACCACAGTTATGTGGTATATCAACAAACAGGGAGGCACACATTCATATCCTCTATGCGGATGGCAATGGACCTCTGGAATGTGGCCTGAATCTCAACATTCAACTGCAGGCCATATTTGTGCCAGGAAAAGAGAATTCACTAGCAGACAGCTTAAGCAGAACTACCACGGATGCTCATGAATGGATGCTGCATCCAGACATCTTCAAAGCCATAACAAAGAAATGGGGAATGCCAGAGATAGACCTGTTCATCCCCACACAACCACCAGTTGAAGAAATTCTGCTCAAGAGTATACCACCCACTTGCTTGGAAGGTGGACTCCCTTTCTTTCAGCTGGAAGGCCCTGACAGCATATGCATTCCACCTCTCCCATTGATGTACAAAGTTCTACTGAAGATCAGAGGAACAGCCAAAGGTAATTCTGATAGCTCCAGACTGGCCAAGGCAGCATTGGTACCGCTACTGAGAAGCATGTCTCGACAACTCATGGCCTCTACCTCTATGGCCTTTACTGCTAACACAGAACAACTACAAGACCCTGCATCCAAACTTAAAAACGCTGCAGCTAACTGCTTGGAAAATTGCATAAAAAAACAACCTGTTTTATCTCAGAGGGTCAAAGATATTATCCTGGAGGCTCGCACCCTCCACAAGGAAAACTTATTCAGCCAAATGGAAGAGATTCCTCATTTGAGTGCAGCAAAGGGAACAAATGTCATCACTGGCAAACATAGCTAACATCCTAGAATACTTAGCAGATCTGTTCCACAATGGTCTGTCCTATTCTTCCATTAAGATTCATGCATCAGCAATTTCAGCAGAGTACAACATGGATCCTCCTGTCTTCTCTCATCCTCTACTCAGACAATTTCTGAGAGGGATCAAAAATGTAAAACCACCAAGGAAACCACCTTTGCCTACATGGGATCTCAACTTTGTGCTAGAAAAATTAACACTTCCCCTTTTGAACCAGCAGCAACAGCAGACTTACAGTTCTTATCTTGGAAAACTGCCTTCCTGCTAGCAATTACCTGAGCAAGAAGGGTTTCTGAATTACAGGCATTAATGGCAGTGCAGCCTTTCCTTATCTTTCATCAGGATAGGATAAAGTGTCTGAGAACCAATCCTACTTTATGCCAAAGGTGGTATCCAGGGTATCTTTGAACCAAGCTATTCATTTACCTACATTCTTCCCTACCCACAGAACAGGCGGGGACAACTACTACAGAGCTTGCATCTACACAGACAACTGCGCTACTATCTGGACAGAACTAAGAACAGCAGAAAAACTGACCAGCTTCTGGTAGCATATGCAACAGGAGTGCAAGGAAAAGCAATTTCAAAACAGACAATCTCAAAATGGATAGGAAATTGCATTCGATTCTGCTACTCATTTCATGGAAAGACAACTCCTGAAAATATCAGGCCTCACTCCACAAGAGCTACAGCCACCACTACAGCTTTTCTATGAGTGGCTACCAAAGACATTTTAGAAGCTGCTACTTGGAGCTCCGTGCATAAATTTGCCAAGCATTACAATCTTCCTTTATACTCCAGATCCCGAGCAGGCTTTGCAACTGCAGTTTTACAAGGGATCTTAACTACACCATCATTATCTTAGTGCCTCCTCCCCCAGTTTGGCTGTGGTATTCTACCCATATGATGTCCTTCAAGGATGCATCTGCAGTCCTTACAAATGGGTTGTTCTGTCGTCAGGCAGCCCCTCGGTCGGCCGGATTCCAAAGTCTGGGTCTGGCCTCGGCTGATGTCGCACTTCACCCGACGTCATAGCTGCAGTTATTCGGGTATAAAGGTATCAGCCGACGCCATCTTCCTCCGTCTTTCTTGCCGCTGCGCCAAGCAGAAGCTGTTCGCAAGTGCCGGTCGGTCAGAACCAGAGATTACTACTACCAAGACTTCTAAAGCTTGGTACCCGCTGGGGACTCTTTCTTGCCTCAGCCGATGTCAGAAAAAGTGAATAACTGTTTAACTTGTGGGAAACAAATACCTCATAAAGATTTCCACTCTTACTGCTTACCTTGTTTAGGCCCAGACCACAACGTAGCAGCTTGTCTAGCCTGTGCTTCTTTAAACCGACGGACGCTTAGACGCCGGTCGGAATTTGCAGAGGAGTTTTTCAGCTCCGCTTTTGCTTACATTATGCCATCGGATACTCCGACTACGCAAATATCTAAAAAGCGCAAGGAAAAGGACCGACACCCGCGGTTTCGGCCGAAACTGCGGTTAAGCCAACTGCGAGTGTCTCGGTTTTGGCTGAAACAGAGTCCACGGTTCTTCCTTCGGCCGAAAGCTTACCTGCTACCGAGGCCTCATCCAGCATGGCGGAATCTGCTACTGAAATCCCAGCAGGTTCACAGGATTTATCTGATACTATCCCTTTGGATATTTCTACCCCTGCACGTGGAGCTGCTAGGCCACCTGCATCCATGTCGATTAAGGCCTTTGCCAGGGCTAAAGCAGCAAAATCTGCCAAAACTGTGCCTGCTAAGACCTCCTCTCACAGGCCTAGCTCTAGTTCACAAATGCTTAGTCTAGCAGAGGATCTCATTTCTTTGATCCGGGGATCCCAACTACACCCAGACAGGGGCTCTCACCCACCTCCAGAGAAGAGGCCTAGAGTAGAGCCCCCTGAGCCAGTTTCTTCAGATGGCTCCTCTGATGAATCAGATAATTCAAACCCTCCAGAGGGCCCTTTTTCTCCTTATGAAGACTCTGATGCAGAAGAGTCCATTCCTTCTGCCTCTCCGCCTGAGGAATTTTCCTTTGGGGAAACCTTGCATGCTATGAGGGAACAATTTCAATGGCAGGGCCAGGATTTTTCGGACTCTAGGAAAAGGCTTAGAACCTTTTTGCATTTGCCACAGCATAGGCCTTTAGCCATTCCTCCAGTACTTACTGTTGTGGATGATGCATTTCATGATGCTTGTACTGCTCCTGATTCTCTTCCTCCGGCCCCTGCTAAGCCCGATAGGTACTACAGGGTTCCGGACACACATTATCATTTGTATAAGGCTCCTTTTGCAGATCCTGAAACTATCTCCCAGGGACCCAAGGCTGTAGCAGCTACCTCTGCCAAAAACCCCCTCCCCTCTGAAAGGGAATCTAGGGCCTTAGAGAGATGGGGTAAAAAAGTTTACACTTCTGCTACTCTTTCAGCTAGGGCCTTTAACTGCCAATTCCACATGATTCAGTATCAGGAATTTATGTTAGACCAGTTAACTAAAAAACTGTCCTCGGATGAACCATTAGACAAAAAATATGTTCAGGAAATGGTACATAACATTCAGCAGGTCAGTAATCATTCTTTAAAATGCAGCTATGATGCACTGGAGGCTTCCTTTAGATCAGCCGTGACTGGTACAGTGATCAGAAGACATGCATGGTTAAAAGAGCAGTCCTTACCAGACCATGTTAAATCAAAGCTTCTAGATGCTCCCATGGATAAGCTCAATTTGTTTGGCTCCCCTGCACAGCAGGTGCTGAAGAAGGTGGAAGAGAAAGCAAAATCTGTCCAGTCAAGGATTTCTTGCAGGTCCAGCCTCCAAGGTTTAGCAGGAACTGGCCTTCCAAGAATTGGTCCTTTCCAGACACCTCCAGAGCTCAGAGAGGCAGGAATAGATGCTCAAGAGGCAGGGGTCAATCCAGAGGTGCCTACAGGGGATGTCAGTGGCAGGCTAACAACCAGCGAGGTCCAGCCACCACCACTTCCACAGGACAATCACAGTGACTTGGCTCTGGCACCGCCTACCAGGGAACAACTAGAAGCACCCTTAGGCGGAAAGCTAGCCTTATTTTCAGTAAACTGGCATTACATCACAGGAGACAAATGGATTTTACAGACAATAGATCAAGGTTACAGGTTTCACTTCCATACTCTACCAAGGAAGAGAGGAATGCCAAACCTACCTCCAAATCAGAAGACAGAAGCTCTAAAACAAATAACTCACTTACTAAGGATGAGAGCTGTAGAAAGGGTACCATCTATGGAACAAGGGCAAGGATTTTACTCCAGACTCTTCCTGGTACCAAGAAAAGAAAACCAATGGAGACCTATTCTCGACCTGTCCGCTTTAAACACACACCTCATTGTTCCAAAATTCAAAATGCTGACCCTACAGCAGCTTCTTCCCATGCTGGGCAAGGAGTCTTGGCTGGTAACTCTAGATCTCAAGGAGGCATACCTGCACGTCCCCATACGACCAAATTGCAGAAGATACCTCAGATTTCTTGCAGGATCAGAGCATTATCAATTCTCAGCATTGCCCTTTGGCTTATCTACTGTGCCCAGAGTATTCACGAAATGCCTGGCATCAGTAATTGCTCATTGCAGGCTTCAGGGGATTCAAATCTACCCTTACCTGGACGACTGCCTGTTACAAGCGGACAACAAAAACAAATTGGCAAAAGACTTGAAAAGGGTCATTCATCTACTGCAAGCCCTGGGATACACAGTCAATATAAAAGTCAAGGCTGATACCACCCCAAAGGATAACCTTCTTGGGTGCAGAGCTGGACACATCAAAACAAATGGCATTCCTAACAGTAGAAAAACAGGAGCAACTCCCTCTCTACTTCATGGCATTAACAAAGCAGAACCAGCTAACAGCAAGAAAAGTCCTGCAAGCCCTGGGTTACATGGCATCCTGCATAATATTGATTCCACATGCCAGACTACATATGAGAAAGTTACAGTGGTACCTAAGGAATTTATGGTCTCAACACAAGCACAGCCTAGAAACCCAAATTCCAATAATTCCATGCCTGAAGCAAGAATTCCAATGGTGGGCTCAGGCCTGTCAATCAAACAAAGGACTGCCCTTCAACAGCACTCAACCAAGCCAGACCATCACAACGGACGCCTCAGACCTCGGTTGTGGGGCCCACATGCTGGACAAGTGCATACAAGGCTTATGGACTCAACACCAGCTGCACCTGCACATAAATCAAAAGGAAATGCTGGCAGTAAAACTGGCAATACAGACTTTCAGACCATTTCTTCGACAGGGTCAACTGTTGATAAGGACGGACAACACCGCAGTTATGTGGTACATCAACAAACAGGGAGGCACACATTCATACCCTCTATGCCGGATGGCAATGGACCTCTGGAATGTGGCCCTGAGCTACAACATTCAGTTACAAGCAATTTTTGTGCCAGGAAAAGAAAATATACTAGCAGACATCTTAAGCAGGACTACCACGGATGCCCACGAATGGATGCTGCATCCGGACATCTTCAAAACCATTACAGGGAAATGGGGACTACCAGAAATAGACTTATTTGCATCCCCACACAATCACCAACTGAAAAAATTCTGCACGAGAACGTACCACCCACTTGCTTGGAAAGTGGACTCCCTATCTTTCAGTTGGAAAAACCTGACAGCATATGCATTCCCACCTCTTCCTTTGATGCACAAGGTGCTATTGAAGATCAAAGAAGACCATCCAAGGATCATTCTGATAGCTCCAGACTGGCCAAGGCAGCATTGGTACCCATTACTGAGGAGTATGTCTCGGGAACAAATATGGCCTCTGCCCCTAGTTCCCTTACTGTTAACACAGAACAACTTCAAAACCCTGCATCCAAACCTGAAAACACTGCAGCTGGCTGCCTGGAACATTGCATAAGACCAAATCACCCAGATTTATCTCAAAGGGTTAAAGACATTATCTTGGAGGCTCGCAGACCCTCAACAAGAAAAAATTATTCAGCAAAATGGAAAAGATATCTCATTTGGAGTACTGCAAAAGGAGAAAATGTGTCACTGGTAAACCTAGCTAACATCCTGGAATACTTGGCAGAGCTCTTCCACAATGGCCTGTCCTATTCTTCCATTAAGATTCATGCATCAGCTATTTCAGCAGAATACAACTTGGATCCTCCAGTCTTCTCACATCCTCTGCTCAGGCAGTTTCTGAGAGGAATTAAAAATGTAAAACCACCTAGGAAGCCACCATTGCCAGCATGGGACTTGAACTTTGTGCTAGAAAAGTTGACACTCCCTCCTTTCGAGCCAGCAGCAACAGCAGAATTACAGTACTTATCATGGAAAACTGCTTTCCTGCTTGCAATCACTTCAGCAAGAAGGGTTTCAGAACTACAGGCATTAATGGCAGTACAGCCCTTCCTGATCTTCCATCAAGATAGTGTCCATGAGAACTAATCCTACTTTTATGCCAAAGGTGGTCTCCAGGGTATCTTTAAACCAAGCTATCCACCTGCCTACATTCTTCTCCAACCCACAGAACAGGGGGGAAAGACTGTTGCATACCTTGGATGTACATAGACGATTGCGTTACTACCTGGACAGGACCAAGAGCAATAGAAAAACTGACCAGCTACTGGTAGCATATGCAACAGGAATGGAAGGAAAAGCAATTTCAAAACAGACAATCTCTAAGTGGATAGGAAATTGCATTAGATTTTGTTACTCTTACCATGGGAAGAAAACTCCAGAAAACATCAGACCTCACTCTACAAGGGCTACAGCCACTACCACAGCTTTTTTACGAGGAGTGGCTACCAAAGACATTTTAGAGGCTGCTACTTGGAGCTCCGTGCATACATTTGCCAAGCATTATAATTTACCCTTATACTCCAGATCCCGAGCAGGTTTTGCCACTGCTGTTTTGCAAGGGATCTTAACTACACCATAATCTTATTACTCCTCCTCCCCAGTTTGGCTATGGTATTCTACCCATTTGTAAGGACTGCAGATGCATCCTTGAAGGACATAGTACAGTTTTGTACCTACCATAAATGTAGATGTCCGATAGGCATGCATATGCAGTCAGGATTACCCTCCTCCTTCCCTCTGAGGTACTCCTAGGGTATTTACCCATCTTCTAGCTAGCTGGGGAATCTATTATGGTGTATTTGTTTGTATATATGTATATACATATTTTATTTGCTCTCTCTTATTTGGAAACTTTTGCAATTATCCAAATTTAGCCTTCCTAGAGGGCACCTGGCATCTGGGGCAAGAAACACTGAGGAAGATGGAGTCGGCTGATACCTTTATACCCGAATAACTGCAGCTATGACGTCGGGTGAAGTGCGACATCAGCCGAGGCCAGACCCAGACTTTGGAATCCGGCCGACCGAGGGGCTGCCTGACGACAGGACAACCCATTTGTAAGGACTGCAGATGCATGCCTATCGGACATCTACATTTATGGTAGGTACAAAACTGTACTTTATGACTGCAGATGCATAATTGAAGGACATAGTACAGTTTTGTACCTACCATAAATGTAGATGTCCAATAGGTATGCATCTGCAGTCAGGATTACCCACCCTCCTTCCCCTCTGTGGTATTCCTAGGGTACTTACCCCTCTCTTAGCTAGCTGGGGGAATCTATTATGGTGTATTTGTTTGTATGTATGTATGTATATTTACTTTTTGATTTCTACTGTTTGGAATTTTCTACTTTTATACAAATTTAGCCTTCCTAGAGGGCACCTGGCATCTGGGGCAAGAAACACTGAGGAAAATGGCGTCGGCTGATGCCTTTATACCCCAGGAGCTATGACATCGGGTGAAGTGCGACATCAGCCGAGGCCTGACCCAGACTTTGGAATCTGGCCGACCGAATGGCTGCCTGAGGCAGGACAACCCATATGTTATGACTGCAGATGCATACCTATTGGACATCTACATTTATGGTAGGTACAAAACTGTACTTTTTGACTCTTTAGAAGCATCTTGCAGGGCTGCTGTCACTGGATCGGTTCTTAGAAGGCATGCTTGGCTTAAGGAGCAAAAGTTGCCTGATCATGTTAAAGCTAAATTACTGGATGCTCCTTTAAATCAAGATCGCCTGTTTGGCAACAAAGCAAATGTACTTAAAAAGATGGAGGAAAAAGCTAAATCTATGCAAACTGTTAAGGATTTCCTGCAAATACAGCCTCTGTGGAACACAGCCTTGAGCTACCAAGTGCACCTTCAAGCTCAATTTCTGCCAGGCAAGCTAAATTCACTGGCAGATGACCTAAGCAGAAATCCCATGGACCCACACGAGTGGAAACTGGAACCAAAGATATTCAATATTTTGAGAAACAAATGGGGTAGCCCAGAGATAGACCTGTTTGTCTCCACTCAGAACTACCATTTGGACAAATTCTGCACAAGGACTCCCCACAGCCAAGTTTGGAAACTGGGTGTCCTGTCCTTCACCTGGGAAAGCCTCTCCGTTTATGCTTTTCCCCCTCTGCTTCTCCTGCCAAACATTTTGCTGAAGATCAAACCAGACAAACCAAGGACAATACTAATTGCATCAGACCGGCCACGCCAACACTGGGTACCCCTCTCGCAGTATGTCACTGCTGGATCCATAGCACCTGCCTCAGACCCTTCCCTGCTGTCCCAGCAGGAGGGCCAGATTCTGCACCCCAGCTTCAAACCCTGAACCTTGCAGCATGGCTAATTCCCTCAGCTCTCCAATAGCATCACTCAGTAAGCAGGTGCTAGGTGTAATTCAGGAGGCCTATTACTAGAAAATCCTATGCTAAAAGTGGAAAAGATATGCCTGGAGCCAGACTCAAGGGATGGGCACAACAGTGCCCAGCTTACCACACATTCTTCAATACTTAACAGAGATGCTCCACAAGGGCCTATCCTTCTCATCAATTAAAATTCATGCCACTGCCATTTCAGCACATTATAACACTGAGCCACCTCTTCTCTCACCCCTTGCTGAAACAATTTCTCAGAGGCCAAAAATTTAAGAACAGGAGAGGCCCTACTCCAGCCTGGGACCTTAACTTTGTATAGGAAAAACTCACTCTACCTCGCGCTTTGAGCAGCTGCAACTGCAGAGTTGAAATTCCTTTCTTGGAAAACTGCTTTCCTTCTAGCCATCCCTTCAGCAAGAAGAGTGTCTGAACTTCAGGCCCTCATAGCAGTGGAGCCCTTCATCATCTTTGTGGCCCTTAATCAGTCCATTCATTTGCCTACCTTTTTTCCTAATCCACAGAACAAAGGAGAACGAATACTGCACTCTTTGGATGTGCACAGACAGCTAAGATTTTATTTGGACAGGACTAAGCCTCTCAGAAAAACTGAACAGCTGCTAGTTGCCTTTGCTGCAGGGGCAGATGGAAGGCCATTTCAAAGCAAACAATTTCTAAGTGAATAGGCCATTGCATTCTTTTCTGCTATAACCTACCCCTTGGGATAAGATCACATTCCACCAGGGCTGCATCTACCTCTACAGCCTTTCTCAGAGGTGTCCCTACCAGGGACATCCTAGAAGCTGCTACCTGGAGCTCTGTATATACCTTCACCAAGCATTACCACTTGCCTTTGTTTTCTAAATCCAGAGCTGGTTTTGCCACTGCAGTCTTGCATGGCTTAATAGCTGGTCCAAATGCTCTGTAACTTCCTCCTCCCTGACTTGGCTTTGGGAATCTACCCAAATGTAATGACTGCAACAGTGAAATAAGAAGAACATAGTACATTTGTGTACACTTACCATAAATGTAAATGTTCGAATGTATTCACTGTTGCAGTCCTGGTTACCCTCCCTCCAGCCCCTGACTTCTCTTGGCTTTACCTTTCTTTTTGTTTAGTGTATTTCCACTTTCTGGTGTATTGCTTTTTATTGGAGGTGTAACCTTTATATATGTATAATTGCTTCTGATTATGGGGGCATCTGACATCTGGGGCAAGAAAAACTGATGTAATGGCATCGGCTGCATGCTTTATACCCCTGACTACCTGACATCATGGAAGATGAGACTGCATCCGAGACGGGACCCAAGACTTTGATATTTAGGCCAGCTGAGAGCTACCTGTAGGCAGATAACCCAAATGTAATGACTGCAACAGTGTATACACTCGAACATCTGCATTTATGGTAAGTGTGCACAACTGTACTTTTTGCCTGCAGGTAGCTGAGGTGGATGTTCTTCGTGTTTCACTGTTGCAGTCATTACATTTGGGTAATCCTGCTGGCAGGTTGCCCTCAGTCGGCTTGAATTCCAAAGTCTTGGGTCCTGCGTCGGCTGCTTTCAACCCATCCCTGACGTCAGGTCATCAGGGTATAAAAGAAGCAGCCAACGCCATTTTCTTTAGTCTTTCTTGCCACGCCCGAAGCAGAAGCAGTTCGCAAGTGCCGGTTGGCCGACTCTTGAGATTTTCGTGTTCGAATTTCAGATTCGAAGTCTTTAACAAAACTAAGTACCCCGTTGGGGAATCTTTTTTCTTGCTCCAGACCGATGTCAGAAAAAGTTAATATATGTATTTCTTGTGGAAAGCAAATACCTCATAAGGACTTTCATTCTTACTGTATTCCTTGCCTAGGCCCTGATCACAACGTTTCTGGTTGTCGGTTTTGTGCTAGATTTAACCAACACACTAAGCGTTGGTATGATTTTGCTTTAAACTATTTTGGACGCTGGTTTAATTGTCCAGAAATGTCGTCTGATAGCCATCCGACTACCGGAGTTCACAAAAAACACTAAGAAAAGGAGAGAAATAAACAACCGAGGCCCAAAACCGACGACAAAGCTTCTCATAAGCCAGTTGCCGGTTCTCACTGAGGCGATTTTGCAGCCCCTGATGCCCGCTACTTTAGAGTTGCAGGCAGCTACTGACTCCCACGTGGAGTCTGCCTTGCCGCTGGAAACTCAAGGTATTGGAGCCTCGGATACTATTCCCTCAGATTGGTCCGGAGCTGCTGAGCAGGCACCGGCTTCTGAGGGTGTATTCAGACCTAAACATCTTTACATTAAACCGACTTTGCAAAGAAACAAACTCAAGAGCCACATGGACAGGTCTCTATGCCCAAAAAACAGATGTTCAAAATGGCCGAAGACTTGATTACTTTGATCAGGGGTTCCCATCCCCTTCCTGATGAGGCCTAGGCAAGAGACTGACTATGAATCTTCAGATCAGGCTTCTATTTCTTCTGATCACAAATATTCTCTTCCCCCCTATGAGGATTCTGATGCTGAAGAATCTATACATTCAGCTTCTCCAGAGGACTATTCTTTGGGGAAACCTTGCATACCATGAGGGAGCATTTCCACTGGGAGAGCCAAGATTTTCAGAATCTAAAGAGGCTCAGATATTTCCTTTTACTTCCTCAACACAGACCTTTAGCCATTCCACCTGTGATAGACATTGTGGATGATGTGTTTTCGTGAGTCTAGTCTTACCCCTGACTCCTTACCTCCAGCTCCTGTTAAGCCTGATACATATTACAGGGTTCCTAACTCTCATAAATTCCTTTTTAAAAACCCTGCTGCAGATCCAGAGACTATTTCACAGGGTCCCAATGGAGTTAAGGCTTCCACTGCAAAAAAACCCCTACCCCCTCTGACAAAGATTCTAGGGCACTGGATAGATGGGGAAAAAAGGTTTACACATCTGCTAACTTGGCTATAAGGGCCTTAAACTGTCAGATGTTCATCGTGTTTCACTGATGTCCTTCAAGGATGCATCTGCAGTCCTAACAAATGGGTTGTCCTGTCGTCAGGCAGCCCTTCGGTCGGCCGGATTCCAAAGACTGGGTCTGGCCTCGGCTGGTGTCGCACTTCACCCGACGTCATCTCTGCTGGTCTTCGGGTATAAAGGCATCAGCCGACGCCATTTTCCTCAGTCTTTCTTACCGCGTGGCGCCCGAAACAGAAGCTGTTCGCAAGTGCCGGTCGGTCAGATCCAGCGATTATTACTACCGAATACTACTTCGAAGACTTCTAAAAGCTAAGTACCCCGTTGGGGACTCTTTCTTGTCTCAGCCGATGTCAGAAAAAGTGAATAACTGTTTAACTTGTGGGAAACAAATACCTCATAAAGATTTCCACTCTTACTGCTTACCTTGTTTAGGCCCAGACCACAACGTAGCAGCTTGTTTAGCCTGTGCTTTTCAACCGACGGACGCTTAGGCGCCGGTCGGAATTTGCAGAACAGTTTTTCGGATCAGACTTTGCTTACATTATGCCATCGGATCCGCCGACTACTCAAATATGTAAAAAGCAAAGAAAAGCGACCGACACTCGCGGTCCACGGTTTCGCCGAAACCACGGTTAAGCAAATCATGTAGTGTCTCGGTTTTGGCTGAAACAGAGCAAACGGTTCAATCTACAGCCGAATCCATGACTGCTACCGAGGCCCTTCTACCTAGCTGAATCGGCCTCCAAGTTTTGCCTACTACTGTGGTTTCTCAAGAATTATCGGACACCATCCCTTTGGATGTCTCTACCCCTGCACGTGGTGCTAGGCCTCCTGCAGCCATGTCTATAAAGGCCTTGCCAGGGCTAAAGCAGCCAAAACTGCCAAGTCAGTGCCTGTTAAGCCTCCTCACACAGGCTCAGCTCTAGTTCCCAAATGCTTACTCTGGCAGAGGATCTCATCTCTTTGATAAGGGATCCCAATCTCACCCAGACAGGGCCTCTCACCCACCTCCAGAAAGAGACCTAGAGTAGAGCCCCTGAGCCAGCTTCCTCTGATGACTCTTCTAATGATTCAGACTTTACAGACCATCCAGAGGCTCCTCTTTCTACTTATGAAGATTCTGATGCTGAAGAATCCATTCCTTCTGCCTCTCCACCAGAGGAATTTTCCTTGAAACCTTACATGCCATGAGAGAGCAATTCCAATGGCAGGGACAAGATTTCTCAGATTCAGGAAAAGGCTTAGGACCTTTTACACTTGCCGCAGCATAGGCCCTTAGCTATACCTCCAGTTCTTCCTGTTGTGGATGATGCCTTTAATGATGTTTGTACTGCTCCTGATACTTTTACCTCCAGCCCCTGCTAAGCCCGATAGGTTTTACAGGGTACCGGACACTCATCACCACCTATACAAGGCTCCTTTGCAGATCCTGAGACTATCTCCCAGGGGCCTAAGGCAGTAGCAGCTACCTCAGAAAACCCTCCCTTCTGAAAGGGAATCTAGGTCCTTAGAGATGGGGTAAGAAAGTTTACACTTCTGCTACTCTCTCAGCTAGAGCTCTGAACTGTCAGTTCCATATGATCCAATATCAAGAGTTTATGTTAGATCAGTTAACTAAGAAACTGTCCTCTGATGACTCATTAGATAAAAAATATGTTCAGGAAATGGTGAATAACATTCAACAGGTTAGTAACCATTCTTTAAAATGTGGCTATGATGCACTGGAGGCTTCATTTAGATCAGCCATGACTGGCACAGTTATAAGAAGGCATGCATGGTTGAAAGAGCAGGTCTTACCGGACCATGTTAAAACAAAGCTATTAGATGCTCCTATGGATAAGCTCAATTTATTTGGTTCTCCTGCCCAGCAAGTAATGAAGAAAATGGAAGAGAAAGCAAAATCTGTCAAACAGTTAAGGATTTCTTACAGGTCCAGCCTCCAAGGTTCAGCAGGAACTGGCCTTCCAAAAATTGGTCCTTTCCAGACTCCTCCAGAAATCAGAGAGGCAGGAATAGATGCTCAAGAGGCAGAAACCAATCCAGAGGAGGTGCCTACAGGGGATGCCAGTGGCAAGGCAACAACCAGCGAGGCACAGATACAACCTCTACCACTTCCACAGGACAATCACAGTGACTTGACTCTGACACCTACCAGGGAACAAATAGAAGCACCCTTAGGCGGAAAGTTAGCCTTATTTTCAGTAAACTGGCACTATATCACAAGAGACAAATGGATTTTACAGACAATAGATCAAGGTTACAGGTTTCACTTCCACACATTACCAGTAAAAACAGGAATGCCAAACCTACCTCCAAATCAGAAGACAGAGGCCCTACAACAAATAACTCAATTACTAAGGATGAGAGCTGTAGAAAGGGTACCATCTATGGAACAAGGGCAAGGATTTTACTCCAGACTCTTCCTAGTACCAAGAAAAGAAAACCAAGTTGGAGACCTATTCTCGACCTGTCCGCTTTAAACACATTCATCATTGTTCCAAAATTCAAAATGCTGACCCTACAGCAACTTCTTCCCATGCTGGGCAAGGAGTATTGGCTGGTAACTCTAGATCTCAAGGAGGCATACCTGCACGCCCCCATACGACCAATTTGCAGAAGATACCTCAGATTTCTTGTAGGATCAGAGCATTATCAATTCTCAGCATTGCCCTTTGGCTTATCTACTGCGCCCAGAGTGTTCACGAAATGCCTGGCATCAGTAATTGCTCATTGCAGGCTTCAGGGAATCCAATTTTATCCATACCTGGACGACTGCCTGTTACAAGCGGACAACAAAACAAACTGGCACAAGACTTACAAAGAGTCATTTGCTTACTGCAAGCCCTGGGATACACAGTCAATTTAAAAAGTCAAGACTGATACCATCCCAAAGGAGAACATTCTTGGGTGCAACATTGGACACAGTAAAACAGATGGCATTCCTAACAGTAGAAAACAAGAACAACTTCCTCTTTACTTCATGGCATTAACAAAGCAGAACCAGCTAACAGCAAGAAAAGTACTGCAGGCCTTGGGTTACTTGGCATCCTGCATAATATTGATTCCACATGCCAGACTACATATGAGAAAGCTACAGTGGTACCTAAAGAATTTATGGTCTCAACACAAGCACAGCCTAGAAACCCAAATTCCACTAATCCCATGCCTGAAGCAAGAATTCCAATGGTGGGCTCAGGCCTGTCAATCAAACAAAGGACTGTCTTTTCAACAACACTCAAACAAACCAAACCATCACAACGGACGCCCAGACCTCGGATGGGGCCCACATGCTGGACAAGTGCATTCAAGGCTTATGGACTCCAGATCAGCTGCACCTGCACATAAATCAAAAGGAAATGCTGGCAGTAAAACTGGCAATACAGACTTTCAGACCATTTCTCAAAGAAGGCCAATTGATGATAAGGACAGACAACACCACAGTTATGTGGTACATCAACAAACAGGGAGGCACTCATTCATACCCCTATGCCGGATGGCAATGGACCTCTGGAATGTGGCTCTGAGCTACAACATTCAGTTACAAGCAATTTTTGTACCAGGAAAAGAAAATATACTAGCAGACATGTTAAGCAGGACTACCTCGGATGCTCACGAATGGATGCTGCATCCGGACATCTTCAAGGCCATTACAAGGAAATGGGGACTGCCAGAAATAGACTTATTTGCATCCCCACACAATCACCAACTGAAGAAATTCTGCACGAGAACATACCACCCACTTGCTTGGAAAGTGGACTCTCTATCCTTCAATTGGAAAAACCTGACAGCATATGCATTCCCACCTCTTCCTTTGATGCACAAGGTGCTATTGAAGATCAAAGAAGACCATCCAAGGATCATTATGATAGCTCCAGATTGGCCAAGGCAGCATTGGTATCCATTACTGAGGAGCATGTCTCGGGACAAATATGGCCTCTGCCCCTAGTTCCCTTGATGTTAACACAGAACAACTACAACATCCTGCATCCAAACCTGAAAACACTGCAGCTGGCTGCCTGGAACATTGCATAAGACCAAATCACCCGGATTTATCCCAAAGGGTTAAAGACATATCCTTGAGGCTCGCAGACCTTCAACAAGAAAAAAATTATTCAGCAAAATGGAAAGGTTTCTCATTTGAGTACTGCAAGAGGAGAAGATGTGTCACTGGTAAACCTAGCTAACATCCTGGAATACTTGGCAGAGCTTCTTCCACAATGGCCTGTCCTATTCTTCCATTAAGATTCATGCATCAGCTATTTCAGCAGAATACAACTTGGATCCTCCAGTCTTCTCACATCCTCTGCTCAGGCACTTTCTGAGAGGAATTAAAAATGTAAAACCACCTAGGAAGCCACCATTGCCAGCATGGGACTTGAACTTTGTGCTAGAAAAATTGACACTCCTCCTTTCGAGCCAGCAGCAACAGCAGATCTTCAGTACTTATCATGGAAAACTGCCTTTCTGCTTGCAAACCCATCAGCAAGAAAGGTTTCTGAACTACAGGCATTTAAGGCAGTACAGCCCTTCCCGATCTTCCATCAAGATAGTGTCCATGAGAACTAATCCTACTTTTATGCCAAAGGTGGTCTCTAGGGTATCTCTAAACCAAGCTATCCACCTGCCTACATTCTTTCCCAACCCACAGAACAGGGGGAAAGACTGTTGCATACCTTGGATGTACATAGACAGTTGCACTACTACCTGGACAGGACCAAGAGCAATAGAAAAACTGACCAGCTACTGGTGGCATATGCAACAGGAATGGAAGGAAAAGCAATTTCAAACAGACAATCTCTAAGTGGATAGGAAATTGCATTAGATTCTGTTACTCATTCCATGGAAAGAAAACTCCAGAAAACATCAGACCTCACTCTACAGGGCTACAGCCACTACCACAGCTTTTACGAGGAGTGGCTACCAAAGACATTTTAGAGGCTGCTACTTGGACCTCCGTGCATACATTTGCCAAGCATTATAATTTACCCCTATACTCTAGATCCCGAGCAGGTTTTGCCACTGCTGTTTTGCAAGGGATCTTAACTACACCATAATTATTCTTCCTCCTCCCCTAGTTTGGCTATGGTATTCTACCCATTTGTAAGGGACTGCAGATGCATCCTTGAAGGACATAGTACAGTTTTGTACCTACCATAAATGTAGATGTCCGAACAGGCATGCATATGCAGTCAGGATTACCCTCCCTCCTTCCCCCTCTGAGGTACTCCTAGGGTATTTACCCATCTTCTAGCTAGCTGGGGAATCTATTATGGTGTATTTGTTTGTATATATGTATATACATGTTTATTTTTGTATTTGCTCTCTCTTTTTGGAAACTTTTGCAATTATCCAAATTTAGCCTTCCTAGAGGGCACCTGGCATCTGGGGCAAGAAACACTGAGGAAGATGGAGTCGGCTGATACCTTTATACCCGAATAACTGCAGCTATGACGCCGGGTGAAGTGCGACATCAGCCGAGGCCAGACCCAGACTTTGGAATCCGTCGATCGAGGGCTGCCTGACGACAGGACAACCCATTTGTTAGGACTGCAGATGCATGCCTATCGGACATCTACATTTATGGTAGGTACAAACTGTACTTTATGACTGCAGATGCATAATTGAAGGACATAGTACAGTTTTGTACCTACCATAAATGTAGATGTCCAATAGGTATGCATCTGCAGTCAGGATTACCCACACTTCCTTCCCTCTTCTCCTACTCCTAGCCAAGTACCCATTGGGAATCTATTATGTCTTGAGTATGTATGTATGTATATTAATTGTATTTCATGTCTACTGTTTGGAATTTTCTACTGTATACTTATTTAGCTCTGACCAATTGGCATCGGTGGGGCAAGAAACACTGAGGAAAATGGCCGATGCCTTTATACCCCAGGAGCTATGACATCGGGTGAAGTGCGTCAGCCGGTTCTGGCTCCAGACTTTGGAATCGACGACAATGGCTGCCTGAGGCAACCCATATGTTATGACTGCAGATGCATACCTATTGGACATCTACATTTATGGTATTAAACTGTACTTTTGACTTTTAGAAGCATCTGTTGCAGGGCTGCTGTCACTGGATCGGTTCTTAGAAGGCATGCTGGCTTAAGGAGCAAACTCAGCCTGATCATGTTAAAGCTAAATTACTGGATGCTCCCTTAAATCAAGATCGCCTGTTTGGCAACAAAGCAAACGTACTTAAAAAGATGGAGGAAAAAGCTAAATCTATGCAAACTGTTAAGGATTTCCTGCAAATACAGCCTCTGTGGAACACAGCCTTGAGCTACCAAGTGCACCTTCAAGCTCAATTTCTGCCAGGCAAGCTAAATTCACTGGCAGATGACCTAAGCAGAAACCCCATGGACCCACACGAGTGGAAACTGGAACCAAGGCTATTCAATATTTTGAGAAACAAATGGGGTAGCCCAGAGATAGACCTGTTTATTTCCACTCAGAACTACCATTTGGACAAATTCTGCACAAGGACTCCCCACAGCCAAGCTTGGAAACTGGGTGTCCTGTCCTTCACCTGGGAAAGCCTCTCCGTTTATGCTTTTCCCCCTCTGCTTCTCCTGCCAAACATTTTGCTGAAGATCAAACCAGACAAACCAAGGACAATACTAATTGCATCAGACCGGCCACGCCAACACTGGGTACCCCCTCTTGCGCAGTATGTCACTGCTGGATCCATAGCACCTGCCTCAGACCCCTTCCCTGCTGTCCCAGCAGGAGGGCCAGATTCTGCACCCCCAGCTTCAAACCCTGAACCTTGCAGCATGGCTAATTCCCTCAGCTCTCCAATAGCATCACTCAGTAAGCAGGTGCTAGGTGTAATTCAGGAGGCCTATTACTAGAAAATCCTATGCTAAAAAGTGGAAAAGATATGCCTGGAGCCAGACTCAAGGGATGGGCACAACAGTGCCCAGCTTACCACATATTCTTCAATACTTAACAGAGATGCTCCACAAGGGCCTTTCCTTCTCATCAATTAAAATTCATGCCACAGCCATTTCAGCACATTATAATACTGAGCCACCCCTCTTCTCTCACCCCTTGCTGAAACAATTTCTCAGAGGGGCCAAAAATTTAAGATCACCCAGGAGAGGCCCTACTCCAGCCTGGGACCTTAACTTTGTATAGGAAAAACTTACTCTACCTCCTTTTGAGCAGCTGCAACTGCAGAGTTGAAATTCCTTTCTTGGAAAACTGCTTTCCTTCTAGCCATCCCTTCAGCAAGAAGAGTGTCTGAACTTCAGGCCCTCATAGCAGTGGAGCCCTTCATCATCTTTGTGGCCCTTAATCAGTCCATTCATTTGCCTACCTTTTTTCCTAATCCACAGAACAAAGGAGAACGAATACTGCACTCTTTGGATGTGCACAGACAGCTAAGATTTTATTTGGACAGGACTAAGCCTCTCAGAAAAACTGAACAGCTGCTAGTTGCCTTTGCTGCAGGGGCAGATGGAAGGCCATTTCAAAGCAAACAATTTCTAAGTGAATAGGCCATTGCATTCTTTTCTGCTATAACCTACCCCTTGGGATAAGATCACATTCCACCAGGGCTGCATCTACCTCTACAGCCTTTCTCAGAGGTGTCCCTACCAGGGACATCCTAGAAGCTGCTACCTGGAGCTCTGTATATACCTTCACCAAGCATTACCACTTGCCTTTGTTTTCTAAATCCAGAGCTGGTTTTGCCACTGCAGTCTTGCAGGGCTTAATAGCTGGTCCAAATGCTCTGTAACTTCCTCCTCCCTGACTTAGCTTTGGGAATCTACCCAAATGTAATGACTGCAACAGTGAAATAAGAAGAACATAGTACATTTGTGTACACTTACCATAAATGTAAATGTTCAAGTGTATTCACTGTTGCAGTCCTGGTTACCCTCCCTCCAGCCCCCTGACTTCTCTTGGCTTTACCTTTCTTTTTGTTTAGTGTATTTCCACTTTCTGGTGTATTTGCTTTTTATTGGAGGTGTAACCTTTATATATGTATAATTTCTTCCCATTATGGGGGCATCTGACATCTGGGGCAAGAAAAACTGATGTAATGGCATCGGCTGCATGCTTTATACCCCTGACTACCTGACATCATGGAAGATGAGACTGCATCCGACACAGGACCCAAGACTTTGATATTTAGGCCAGCTGAGAGCTAGCTGTAGGCAGATAACCCAAATGTAATGACTGCAACAGTGTATACACTCAAACATCTACATTTATGGTAAGTGTACACAACTGTACTTTTTGCCTGCAGGTAGCTGAGGTGGATGTTCTTCGTGTTTCACTGTTGCAGTCATTACATTTGGGTAATCCTGCTGGCAGGTTGCCCTCAGTCGGCTTGAATTCCAAAGTCTTAGGTCCTGCGTCGGCTGCTTTCACCCCATCCCTGACGTCAGGTCGTCAGGGTATAAAAGAAGCAGCCAACGCCATTTTCTTTAGTCTTTCTTGCCACGCGGTGCCCGAAGCAGAAGCAGTTCGCAAGTGCCGGTTGGCCGACTCCTGAGATTTTCGTGTTCGAATTTCAGATCCAAAGTCTTCAACAAATCTAAGTACCCCGTTAGGGAATCTTTTTTCTTGCTCCAGACCGATGTCAGAAAAAGTTAATATATGTATTTCTTGTGGAAAGCAAATGCCTCATAAGGACTTTCATTCTTACTGTATTCCTTGCTTAGGCCCTGATCACAACGTTTCTGGTTGTCTGTTTTGTGCTAGATTTAACCAACACACTAAGCGTTGGTATGATTTTGCTTTAAACTATTTTGGACGCCGGTTTAATTGTCCAGAAATGTCGTCTGATAGCCATCCGACTACCGGAGTTCACAAAAAACGCAAAGAAAAGGAGAGAAATAAACAACCGAGGCCCAAAACCGACGATGAAGCTTCTCATAAGCCAGTTGCCGGTTCTCACTGAGGCGATTTTTGCAGCCCCTGACGCCCGCTACTTTAGAGTCGCAGGCCGCTACTGACTCCCACGTGGAGTCTGCCTTGCCACTGGAAACTCAAGGTATTGGAGCCTCGGATACTATTCCCTCAGATTGGTCCAGAGCTGCTGAGCAGGCACTGGCTTCTAAGGGTGTATTCAGACCTAAACATCTTTACATTAAACCGACTTTGCAAAGAAACAAACTCAAGAGCCACATGGACAGGTCTCTATGCCCAAAAAACAGATGTTCAAAATGGCCGAAGACTTGATTACCTTGATCGGGGGTTCCCATCCCCCTCCTGATGAGGCCTAGGCAAGAGACTGACTATGAATCTTCAGATCAGGCTTCTATTTCTTCTGATCACAAATATTCTCTTCCCCCCTATGAGGATTCTGATGCTGAAGAATCTATACATTCAGCTTCTCCTCCAGAGGACTATTCTTTTGGGGAAACCTTGCATACCATGAGGGAGCATTTCCACTGGGAGAGCCAAGATTTTTCAGAATCTAAAAAGAGGCTCAGATATTTCCTTTTACTTCCTCAACACAGACCTCTAGCCATTCCACCTGTGATAGACATTGTGGATGATGTGTTTTCGTGAGTCTAGTCTTACACCTGACTCCTTACCTCCAGCTCCTGTTAAGCCTGATAGATATTACAGGGTTCCTAACTCTCATAAATTCCTTTTTAAAAACCCTACTGCAGATCCAGAGACTATTTCACAGGGTCCCAAAGGAGTTAAGGCTTCCACTGCAAAAAACCCTACCCCCTCTGACAGAGATTCTAGGGCACTGGATAGATGGGGAAAAAAGGTTTACACATCTGCTAACTTGGCTATAAGGGCCTTAAACTGTCAGATGTTCATCGTGTTTCACTGATGTCCTTCAAGGATGCATCTGCAGTCCTAACAAATGGGTTGTCCTGTCATCAGGCAGCCCTTCGGTCGGCCGGATTCCAAAGACTGGGTCTGGCCTCGCTGGTGTCGCACTTCACCCGACGCCATCTCTGCTGGTCTTCGGTATAAAGGCATCAGCCGACGCCATTTTCCTCAGTCTTTCTACTGCATGGCCAAACAGAAGCTGTTCGCAAGTGCCGGTCGGTCAGATCCAGCGATTATTACTACCGAATACTACCAAGACTTCTAAAGCTAAGTACCCGCTAGACTCTTTCTTGTCTCAGCCGATGTCAGAAAAAGTGAATAACTGTTTAACTTGTGGGAAACAAATACCTCATAAAGATTTCCACCTTACTGCTTACCTTGTTTAGGCCCAGACCACGACGTAGCAGCTTGTTTAGCCTGTGCTTCTTCAACCGATAACGCTTAGGCCGGGTCGGAGTTTGCTGAACAGTTTTTCGATCAGACTTTGCGTACATTATGCCGCCGGATCCGCCGACTACTCAAATTGTTAAGAACGAAAGAAAACGACCGACACTCATGGTCCACGGTTTCGCGAAACCACGGTTAAGCAAATCGAGTGTCTCGGTTTCGTCCGAAACCGAGCAAACGGTTCAATCTACAGCCGAATCCATGACTACTACCGAGGCCCCTTCTACCCTAGCTGAATCGGCCTCCGAAGTTTTGCCTACTACTGTGGTTTCTCAAGAATTATCGGACACCATCCCTTTGGATGTCTCTACCCCAGCACGTGGTGCTGCTAGGCCTCCTGCAGCCATGTCTATAAAGGCCTTTGCCAGGGCTAAAGCAGCCAAAACTGCTAAGTCAGTGCCTGTTAAGCCCCCCTCACACAGGCTCAGCTCCAGTTCCCAAATGCTTACTCTGGCAGAGGATCTCATCTCTTTGATAAGGGGATCCCAATCTCACCCAGACAGGGCCTCTCAACCCCCAGAAAAGAGACCTAGAGCAGAGCCCCCTGAGCCAGCTTCCTCTGATGACTCTTCTAATGATTCAGACTTTACAGACCATCCAGAGGCTCCTCTTTCTACTTATGAAGATTCTGATGCTGAAGAATCTATTCCTTCTGCCTCTCCACCAGAGGAATTTTCCTTCGGGAAACCTTACATGCCATGAGAGAGCAATTCCAATGGCAGGGACAAGATTTCTCAGATTCAAGAAAAAGGCTTAGGACCTTTTTACACTTGCCGCAGCATAGGCCCTTAGCTATACCTCCAGTTCTTCCTGTTGTGGATGATGCCTTTAATGATGTTTGTACTGCTCCTGATACTTTACCTCCAGCCCCTGCTAAGCCCGATAGGTTTTACAGGGTACGGACACTCATCACCACCTATACAAGGCTCCTTTTGCAGATCCTGAGACTATCTCCCAGGGGCCTAAGGCAGTAGCCGACCTCAGAAAACCCTCTCCTTCTGATAGGGAATCCAGGTCCTTAGAGAGATGGGGTAAGAAAGTATACACCTCTGCTACTCTCTCAGCTAGAGCTCTGAACTGTCAGTTTCATATGATCCAATACCAAGAGTTTATGCTTGATCAGTTAACTAAGAAACTGTCCTCTGATGACTCCTTAGATAAGAAATATGTTTTAGAAATGGTGAATAACATTCAACAGGTTAGTAACCATTCTTTAAAATGTGGCTATGATGCACTGGAGGCTTCATTTAGATCAGCCATGACTGGCACAGTTATAAGAAGGCATGCATGGTTGAAGGAACAGGTCTTACCGGATCATGTTAAAACAAAGCTATTAGATGCTCCTATGGATAAGGCCAGTCTATTTGGTTCTCCTGCCCAACAAGTAATGAAGAAAATGGAAGAAAAGGCAAAATCTGTACAAACAGTTAAAGATTTCTTACAGGTTCAGCCCCCAAGGTTCAGCAGGAACTGGCCTTCCAAAAATTGGTCCTTTCCAGACTCCTCTAAAAATCAGAGAGGCAGGAATAGACGTTCCAGAGGCAGAAACCAATCCAGAGGAGGTGCCTACAGGGGACGCCAGTGGCAAGGCAATAACCAACGAGGCACAGATACAACCACTACCACTGCAACAGGACAATCACAGTGACTTGACTCTGACACCGCCTACCAGGGAACAAATAGCAGCACCCTTAGGCGGAAAGTTAGCCTTATTTTCAAAAAACTGGCACTATATCACAAGAGACAAGTGGATTTTGCAAACTATAGACCAAGGCTACAGGTTTCATTTCCACACATTACCAGTAAAAACAGGAATGCCAAACCTACCACCAAATCAAAAGACAGAGGCCCTACAACAAATAGCTCAATTAACAAAAAATGAGAGCTGTGGAAAGGGTACCTCCTACAGAACAGGGCAAGGGATTTTACTCCAGACTCTTCCTAGTACCAAGAAAAGAGAAAAGTTGGAGACCTATTCTCGACCTGTCCACTTTAAACACATTCATCATTGTTCCAAAATTCAAAATGCTGACCCTACAGCAACTTCTTCCCATGCTGGGCAAGGAGTATTGGCTGGTAACTCTAGATCTCAAGGAGGCATACCTGCACGTCCCCATACGACCAATTTGCAGAAGATACCTCAGATTTCTTGTAGGATCAGAGCATTATCAATTCTCAGCATTGCCCTTTGGCTTATCTACTGCACCCAGAGTGTTCACGAAATGCCTGGCATCAGTAATAGCTTATTGCAGGCTTCAGGGAATCCAATTTTATCCATACCTGGACGACTGCCTGATACAAGCGGACAACAAAAACAAACTGACACAAGACTTACAAAGAGTCATTTGCTTACTGCAAGCCCTGGGATACACAGTCAATTTAAAAAAGTCAAGACTGATTCCATCCCAAACAAGAACATTCTTGGGTGCAACATTGGACACAGTAAAACAGATGGCATTCCTAACTGCAGAAAAACAAGAACAACTTCCTCTTACTCTTGGCATTAACAAAACAGAGCAAACTAACAGCAAGAAAAGTACTGCAGGCCTTGGGCTTCATGGCATCCTGCATAATCTTGGTCCCCCATGCCAGACTGCATATGAGAAAGCTACAGTGGTACCTAAAGAATTTATGGTCTCAGCACAAGCACAGCTTAGAAACCGAAATACCACTAATCCCATGCCTGAAGGAAGAGTTCCTATGGTGGGCTCAGGCATGCCAGTCAAACCCAGGTTTGTCTTTCCACAACATTCAAACAAACCAAACCATCACAACGGACGCCTCAGACCTCGGATGGGGGGCCCACATGCTGGACAAGTGCATTCAAGGCTTATGGACTCCAGATCAGCTGCACCTGCACATAAATCAAAAAGAAATGCTGGCAGTAAAACTGGCAATCCAGAATTTCAGACCATTCCTCAAAGAAGGCCAATTGATGATAAGGACAGACAACACCACAGTTATGTGGTACATCAACAAACAGGGAGGCACTCATTCATGCCCCCTATGCCGAATGGCTATGGACCTATGGAATATGGCTCTGAGCTACAACATTCAGTTACAGGCAATTTTTGTACCGGGAAAAGAAAACATCCTAGCAGACATGTTAAGCAGGACTACCTCGGATGCTCACGAATGGATGCTACACCCGGACATCTTCAAGGCCATCACAAAGAAATGGGGAATGCCACAAGTAGACCTATTTGCATCCCCACTCAATCACCAGCTCAAGAAATTCTGCACAAGGACATACCACCCACTTGCTTGGAAGGTGGATTCTCTATCCTTCAATTGGAAAAACCTAACAGCATATGCATTCCCACCTCTTCCTTTGATGCACAAGGTACTACTGAAAATCAAAGAGGAACGTCCAAGGATAATTATGATAGCTCCAAATTGGCCAAGACAACATTGGTATCCACTGCTGAGGAGCATGTCTCGGGGAGAAGTGTGGACACTGCCCCTGATTCCCTTGATGTTAACTCAGAACAACTACAACATCCTGCATCCAAACCTGAAAACTCTACAACTGACTGCCTGGAACATTACATAAGAGCAACTAACCCGGATTTATCCCAAAGGGTTAAAGACATAATCCTTGAGGCCCGCAGACCTTCAACAAGAAGGAACTATGCAGGAAAATGGAAAAGGTTTGTCATTTGGAGTACTGAAAGAGGAAAAGATGTGTCAAAGGTAGATATTGCCAACATCCTGGAGTACTTGGCAGAGCTTCTTCATACAGGCCTGTCCTATTCCTCCATCAAGATACATGCATCAGCTATTTCTGCAGAATACAGCTTCGATCCCCCTGTCTTCTCACATCCTCTACTCAGGCAGTTCCTGAGAGGAATTAAGAATGTAAAACCTCCTAGGAAACCACCATTGCCTGCATGGGACTTGAACTTTGTGCTAGAAAAATTGACACTCCCTCCATTCGAACCAGCAGCAACAGCAGATCTTCAACACCTATCCTGGAAAACTGCTTTCCTACTGGCAATTACTTCAGCAAGAAGGGTTTCAGAACTACAGGCTTTAATGGCAGTACAACCCTTCCTAATCTTCCATCAAGATAGTGTCCATGAGAACTAATCCTACATTTATGCCTAAGGTGGTATCCAGAGTGTCTCTAAACCAGGCAATCCACCTTCCTACCTTCTTTCCCAAACCACAGAACAGGGGGGAAAGACTGCTGCACACCTTGGATGTACATAGACAGTTGCACTACTACCTGGACAGAACCAAGGGAAATAGAAAAACTGACCAGCTGCTAGTGGCTTATGCAACAGGAAGGGAAGGAAAAGCAATTTCCAAACAGACAATCTCCAAGTGGATAGGAAATTGCATAAGATTCTGTTACTCATTCCATGGAAAGCAAATTCCACAGAACATAAGGCCTCACTCTACAAGGGCTACAGCCACTACCACAGCTTTCTTACGAGGAGTGGCTACCAAGGACATTATTGAGGCTGCTACTTGGACCTCCGTGCATACATTTGCCAAGCATTATAACTTGCCCCTATACTCTAGATCCCGAGCAGGGTTTGCCACTGCTGTTTTGCAAGGGATCCTAACTACACCATAATTATTCTTCCTCCTCCTTAGTTTGGCTATGGTATTCTACCCATTTGTTAGGACTGCAGATGCATCCTTGAAGGACATAGTACAGTTTTGTACCTACCATAAATGTAGATGTCCGAACAGGATAGCATCTGCAGTCAGGATTACCCACCCTCCTTCCCCTCTGTGGTACTCCTAGGGTATTTGCCCACCTAATAGCTAGCTGTGGGGGGGATCTCTTATGGTGTATTTGTTTGTATATATGTACATACATGTTTATTTTTTGTGTTTGCCTTCTATTTTTTGGGAAACATTGGCATTTACCCCAAAAAACTTTAGCTATACAAGAGGGCAACTGGCATCCGGGGCAAGAAACACTGAGGAAAATGGCGTCGGCTGATGCCTTTATACCCAAAGACCAGCAGAGATGACGTCGGGTGAAGTGCGACACCAGCCGAGGCCAGATCCAGACTTTGGAATCCGGCCGACCGAAGGGCTGCCTGACGACAGGACAACCCATTTGTTAGGACTGCAGATGCTATCCTGTTCGGACATCTACATTTATGGTAGGTACAAAACTGTACTTTGCAGTCATGACTGTAGGGTTCTCCCCTGCCGGCAGGCAGTCCTCGGTCGGCCAGAATCCCCAAAGTCTGAGTCCGGCGTCGGCTGTTCAGCCACGCTTCCTGACGTCAGAGCGCCAGGAGTACAAAGCTGACAGCCGACGCCATGTTCTCCAGTCTTTCTTGCCGTGCGGTGATAGTTCGCAAGTGCCAGTCGGCTGACTCCTGACAATCTTTTCTGAACACACTTCAGTCCAAAGACTTTCTTCTCCTACTCAAAGCGAAGTACCCCATTGGGGAAACTTTTTTCTTGCTCCAGTCCGATGTCAGAAAAAGTTAATAATTGTATTTCATGTGGGAAGCAAATACCTCATAAGGATTTTCGTTCTTACTGTATTCCTTGCTTAGGCCCTGACCACGACGTAGCTAGTTGTCGGTTTTGTGCTAGATTCAATCAACGTACAATTAAACGAAGGTACGATTTTGCATTTCATTACTTTGGTAGGTGTTTTAATTACAAAATGTCGTCAGATACGGTTCTGGCTACCAGAGTTCACAAACGACGCAAGGACAAAGACAGGCCTCCGAGGTCCAAATCTGACGATATCGTACAAGCAGAGCCAGCTTCAGGTTCGGCCGTCGTCAGTGAGGTGCTTTTGCAGCCCCTGTCATCAGCCATTTCAGAACCAATGGCCGAAACGGGCTCCCACGAGGAGCCAACTAGGCCTTTGAATATTTCTGTTGCAGGACCTTCGGACAATGCTCCGGATGGGTCCTGTGCAGGTACCGGCTTCCGAAGGGGTTTTCAGGCCTACTCAGCTTCTAATAAAGACAAAGGCAAAGACTCCTTCCAAATCAAAAACTGCAACACAGGCCTCTTCTGATTTGGCTCCCAAGTCACAGAAACAGTTACTTAAGATGGCAGCGGACTTACTATGATTAGGGGTTCACATCCCCCTCCAGATAAAAGGCAAAGGCAGGAAGTTTATTATGACTCCTCTGATCAGGCTTCTGTTTCTTCAGTTTCTTCTTCTGACCAGGAATATTCTTTCCCTCCTTATGAAGATTCTGATGCTGAGGAATCCATTCCTTCAGCTTCTCCCCCTGAGGATTTCTCTTTTGGGGAAACTTTGCATGAAATGAGGGAACATTTCTACTAGGAAGGACATGAGTATTCGGAATCTAAGAAAAGACTAAGGGATTTTTTTCTTCTTCCCCAACATAGACCCCTGGCTATTCCTCCTATTTTGGATATTGTGGATGATGCTTTTTCGGAGGCTAACTTAACCCCTGACTCTTTTCCTCCTGCTCCTGTTAAGCCTGACAGATATTACAGGGTTCCTGATTCCCACCAGTTTTTATACAAGAATCCTACTGCTGACCCTAAAACCATTTCTCAGGGTCCTAAGGGAGTTAAGGCCGCTTCTGCTAAAAACCCAATTCCCACTGAGAAGGATTCCAGATCTTTAGAAAGATGGGGCAAAAAAGTGTACACTTCTGCTTCTTTATCTATTAGGGCTTTAAACTGTCAGTTTCATATGCTGAAATACCAGCAATTTCTCCTGTCAGTTTTAAAACAAAAGCTAACTTCCATTTCCGCCTGTGCAGATGATAAGGAATTACATGACTTAATGCATGCCACTGAACAAGTTGGGAAGCATGGTTTACACTGTGGATTTGATGCCTTGGAGGCTTCTTGTAGGGCTGCTGCCTCTGGCACAGTAATCAGAAGGCATGCATGGTTAAAGGAACAAAATTTGCCAGATCAAGTAAAAGCTAAATTATTAGATGCTCCTGTTCAGCATAATGTTTGTTTGGATCTAAAGCTGAAGAGGTGATTAAAAAGATGGAGGACAAGGCAAAATCCATGCAAACAGTTAGATTTCTTACAAGTACAGCCACCCAGATTTAGCAGGAATTGGCCTACAAAAAATTGGTCCTTTCCCAATTCAGACAGGCCTCAGAGGGGTAGATACAGACGCTCCCGAGGAATGCCTCAAACACAAGCCTCTTATAGACCAAGACAGTGGACTGTTTCCACCCCTAGGGGAGGAGAGGACAGGTCGCAAGCTCATAGGAAACAGACTCAATGACTCCCTCTGTTGGGCTGCAGGAACTTCTTGCCTGGAAGCCCCTCTCGAGGAAAAACTTTCTCTTTTTCACCTAAATTGGACTCCTATAACCCAAGACAAGTGGGTTCTGGATGTGGTTTCAAGAGGTTACAAATTCCATTTTCATACCCTACCAAGGCCAAGCGGATGGCCAGATCTTCCAAAACATCAATGGACAGAGGCCTTAAACCAGGTGGAAGCTCTTTTGGCTATGAAAGCCATAGAACTAGCTCCACTTTCAGAGATGGGACAAGGTTTTTACTCAAGGCTCTTTCTAGTCCCCAGGAAGCAAAATTCATGGAGACCCATTCTGGATCTGTCAGTCTTGAACACTTTTCTAGAGATACCAAAATTCAAGATGCTTACTCTACAGCAGCTACTTCCAATGCTGACCAAAAATGCATGGATGGTAACTTTGGATTTAAAGGAGGCATATTTACATATTCCCATCAGGCAGGAACGCAGAAAATACCTCAGGTTCAAGGCCGGATCGAGGCACTTTCAATTCTCTGTGCTGCCCTTTGGATTGTCTACTGTGCCCAGGGTTTTCACCAAATGCCTGGCTCCAGTAGTAGCTTATTGCAGACTCAAGGGAATTCAAATTTACCCTTATCTGGACGACTGTCTTATTCAGGCAGACAGCAAGGAGGTCTTACTCCAGCATCTACAGTTTGTTCAGAATCTTCTTAAGTTCCTGGGATTCACTGTAAACATAAAAAAGTCAGATTTGATACCCTCACAACAGATAATTTTTCTGGGCGCTTCTCTAAACACAACAACCCAGATGGCATTTCTGACATACGAAAAACAGTTACAGCTGGCTTCAACTTTCCAAACCTTGGCAACTTTAACTCGGCTATCTGCAAGGAGATTCCTGCAGGCTTTGGGTTACATGGCCTCCTACATCCTTCTCGTACCATATGCAAGACTACACATGAGGAAAATACAGTGGTACCTAAAAAGTGTATGGTCTCAGCATTGCCACAGTTTAGACATACTGATCTCCGTCCAGCCTTGTCTTCAAAAGGAATTCCTTTGGTGGTCCAAGGCATGTACTCTGTAAACAAAGGAAAACCCTTCTGTCTGCCTCCTGCCACTCCGATATTAACCACGGATGCCTCAGATTATGCATGGGGAGCCCATTTTCAGGGCAACTGTCTGCAGGGCCTTTGGACAAAGGATCAGAAGCACCTGCATATCAATTTAAAGGAAATGTTAGCCGTTCAGAAAGCTCTATTGGCCTTCAGGAATCTTCTACAACCAGAACAACTACTGATATGGACAGACAACACCACAGTTATGTGGTACATAAACAAGCAAGGGGGATGTCATTCCTACCCCCTTTGCAGACTAGCCATGGATCTATGGAACACAGCTCTAGCTTGCAATCTGGACCTTCAAGCTCGGTTTCTACCAGGGAAGCAAAACTTCCTGGCAGACAGTCTGAGCAGAAACCTTTCGGACCCACACGAGTGGATGCTGGACACCGAAATATTCAGGATAACAGCAGTCTGGGGATGTCCTCACATAGACCTCTTTGCATCCCACCTCAATCATCAGCTACAGATTTTTTGCACCAGGACTTTCCACGAACAAGCTTGGAAAGTGGATGCACTATCATTCAGTTGGAGAAACCTCTAGGGATATGCCTTTCCACCTCTTCCTCTTCTTCCACGGGTATTATTAAAGATCAAACAGGACAAGCCCAAGATGATAATCTTTCTGGCCCCAAATTGGCCTCGACAGTTTTGGTACCCAACTCTGAAAAACCTATGTCTGGAGCCCCCTTGGGTTTTACCACAGACTCCGAACCTTCTGTCCCAACTCCAGGGTCAGGTTCTACACTCCCATGTCAGAACTCTCAGCCTGGCGGCCTGGTTAATCCAGGGTCTTTGATTCATTCTCTCCTACCCAAGCAGGTTATGGATGTCATTTTAGAAGCCAGACGTCGTAGCACTAGAAAATCTTATGCAGGAAAATGGAAAAAGTTTTGTTCCTGGATGCAGACTCAGGATTCTGATCCTCTTCTTCCTAACATTCCTTTGATTTTACTTTACCTGACAGATCTCTTGCATAAGGGTCTCTTTCTCTTCCATTAAGATACATGCCTCTGCTATTTCCGCTCATTACAATACAGACCCTCCAATCTTTTCCCACCAGCTCATGAGACAGTTTCTCAGAGGAGCTAAGAACTTAAGACCTCCTAGATCTCCTCCCATTCCTGCTTGGGATCTCAACTATGTTTTGGAAAAGCTCACCTTACCTCCTTTTGAGCCTGCTGCCTCTTCTGACATCAAGTTTTTATCTTGGAAAACAGCCATCCTGTTAGCTCTGACCTCTGCCAGGAGGGTTTCAGAGTTGCAAGCTCTTATAGCTGTGGAACCTTGTATTATTTTTCATCAAGACAGGGTGTCTTTAAGGACTAATCCTACTTTCATGCCTAAGGTGGTTTCCAAAGTGGCTTTAAATCAAACTATTCACTTGCCAACTTTTTTCCCCACTCCTCAAAATAAAGGGGAAAGGATCTTACATTCCTTGGATGTACACAGACAACTACGTTTTTACCTGGACAGAACCAAGGACATCAGAAAATCAGAGCAATTATTTGTTTCTTATGCTTCAAGTTCCCAAGGTAAAGCCATTTCAAAACAGACCATTTCTAAATGGATTGCTCATGGAATCAGATTTTGTTATTCACACCATGGAAAGCAAATCCCAGGGAGTATACGGACTCATTCCACCAGAGCTGCTGCCACTTCAGCTGCCTTCCTCAGGGGAGTCCCTACCAAAGCCATTTTGGAAGCTGTAACTTGGAGTTCAGTGCATACCTTTTCAAAGCACTACAGTCAACCTCTCTACTCTTAAGTCTAGGGCAGGCTTTGCTTCTGCTGTCTTGCAGGGCCTTTTAGCCGCCCCTTCTACTTTATGACCACCTCCCTTTCATTCTGCTTTGGGATTCTACCCTACAGTCATGACTGCAACAGTGAAACACAATGAACATAGTACAGTTGTGTACACTTACCATAAATGTAGATGTTTGAGTGTCTTCACTGTTGCAGTCTGGGTTTCCCTCCCTCCTGTCCCCTCTTATTTTTACTTTTGTGTGGTTCCTTTTTTCACCATTCTTCTGAGGTGTATTTGCAAAGGATATGGGACCTTACTCATTTTGGGTCTCCTGACATCTGGGGCAAGAAAAACTGGAGAACATGGCGTCTGCTATCAGCTTTGTCCTCCTGGTGCTCTGACGTCAGGAAGCGTGGCTGAACAGCCGACGCCGGACCCAGACCTTGGGATTCTGGCCGACCGAGGACTGCCTATCGGCAGGGGAGAACCCTACAGTCATGACTACAACAGTGAAGACACTCGAACATCTACATTTATGGTAAGTGTACACAACTGTACTTTTCATATGCTCAAATATCAGCAACATGTCATGGCATTGCTTAAACAGAAAATATTAAACTTTGAATGTGCAGAAAACAAGGAAAGGCAGGATTTATTGCATGCAGCTGAACAAGTTGGAAAGCATACTTTGCAATGTGGTTTTGATTCTTTGGAGGCCTCCTGCAGGGCCACAGTTACGGGTTCTATAATTAGGAGGCATGCTTGGTTAAAGGAACAAAATCTGCCTGATCATGTGAAAGTTACATTATTAGATGCACCTTTACAGCATGATACTTTGTTTGGTGTTAAGGCAGAAGAGGTGTTAAAGAAAATGGAGGACACAGCTAAATCTATGCAAACTGTCAAAGATTTTTTTACAAGTACAGCCACCTAGGTTTAGTAGACACTGACCTACAAAGAATTGGTCCTTTCCTGTGTCAGACAGACCTCAAAGGGGCAGATCCAGACACCCTAGAGGCAGATCCCAGGCACAAGGTTTCATTACAGGTCAAAGCAATGGGGTGCTTCTACCTCCAAAGTTGGAGAAGACAAATCACAACCTTACAGGAAACAGTCCCAATGACTTCCCCTGCCTGCACCAAGCACTTATCTTCTTGGCAGCACCCTTAGGGGGAAAATTAGCACTCTAAACATAGTGTCACAATGCTACAAGTTCCATTTCCATACCCTGCCAAAGGCAAACGGCTGGCCAGATCTGCCAAAAAATCAATGGGCAGAGGCACAAAAACAAGTCTCATCCCTCATGGACATGGGGGCTGTTCAGCAAGTACCAGAGCAGGAGCAGGGACAAGGATTTTACTCAAAACTGTTCTTGGTACCCAGAAAGGACAAGGCCTGAAGACCAATACTGGACCTATCTATTCTGAACACATTCCTGGATGTACCAAAATTCAAAGTGTTAACTTTGCAGCAGCTTCTGCCCATGCTGGGCAAGAATGCTTGGCTTGTGACTTTAGACCTAAAAGAGGCATACCTGCATGTCCCAATCAGACAATCATGCAGAAGATACCTCAGATTCAAGGCTGGCTCAATGCATTACCAATTCTCTGCACTGCCCTTTGGCTTATCTACTGCACCCAGGGTCTTTAGAAAATGACTGGCACCAGTAATTGCATTTTGCAGACAGAGGAATACAAATATATCGTTACTTGGATGACTGTCTAATTCAAGCAGAGAACAAGGACATTCTTCTACAGTATCTGGCATTTGTAAAAAGACTTTTACCATGCCTAGGGTACACAGTCAGCGAAAAGAAATCAAAACTAGTACCCTCTCAAGAGATAATATTCCTGGGTGCAAGCTTAAATACAACTGCCCAGATGGCTTATCTCACACCAGACAAAGACAACTGACTACCTATTTCAATATGTTGGCAACAAAGGCCCAGTTATCTGCAAGAAAAATTCTGCAGGCTTTGGGCTTCATGGCATCCTGCATCCTACTAATTCCATATGCAAGACTGCATATTAGGAAACTTCAATGGTACCTAAAAAGTGTTTGGACTCAACATTGCCACAGCCTGGAGACAATGATTACTCTCATTCCCTGCCTGCAAGGAGTTTCAATGGTGGGCAAAGGCTTGTCACCAGAACAAGGGACAGCCATTCACATTACCCCCAGTCAGGCAGACACTAACAATGAATTCATCAGATTATGCCTGGGGGGGGGGCCCACATGGCAGGAAGATGCATTCAGGGCACATGGTCCTCAAACCAAATGCATCTACATATCAATTAAAAAGAGATGTTAGCTGTTCAAAAATGCCCTGACAGCCTTCAAGGACCTACTTCATCTGGGACAACTACTGATAAAGACAGACAACACCATGGTCATGTGGTATATAAACAAGCAGGGGGCACACATTCTTACCCCCTCTGCAGACTAGCCATGACTTTGTGGGACACAGCATTGACTTACCAAGTACATCTGCAGGCACAATTCCTGCCAGGAAAGGAAAATACTCTGGCAGATGAACTAAGCAGAAACCTCATAGATCCCCATGAGCTGGATCCACAAATCTTCAGCATGATAACAAGGAAATGGGGATGCCCAGACATAGATCTATTTGCCTCCCCTCACAACTACCAACTAAAAAGATTCTGCACAAGGACTTATCACAGACAAGCATGGAAAATGGACGCCCTATCTTTCAGCTTTAAAAACCTATCAGTATATGCCTTTCCTCCACTGCCACTCCTTCCCAAGGTACTCCTAAAGGTCAGACAGGAGAAGCCAAAGATGATACTGATTGCCCCAGACTGGCCCCACCAGTACTGGTATCCAAATCCTAAGGAATTTGTCTCAATGCCCAGCTTGGACCTTACCTCAAATGCCACATCTACTGTCCCCGCCAGTACTGGTATACAGTCCTAAGGAATTTGTCTCAATGCCCAGCTTGGACCTTACCTCAAATGCCCCATCTACTGTCCCCGCCAGTACTGGTATACAGTTCTAAGGAATTTGTTTCAATACCCAGCTTGGACCTTACCTCAAATGCCCCATCTACTGTCCCAGCAAAACAATCAGATCCTGCACAGCCAATTCAGGACTTTAAAACCTGACAGCATGGCAAATAATGTAATCGTACAAAACACATCTCTCAGTAAAGCTGTGATGGATGTCATTTTGGAAGCCAGAAGGCCTAGTACTAGAAAATCTTATGCTGGAAAATGGAAGAGATTCTGTGCTTGGAACCAGGCACAAGGGACTGATAGAGCTGTACCAAATATTCCTCAGATTTTGCAATACTTAACTGAGATGCTGGACAAAGGCCTATCTTTTTCATCAATTAAAATTCACACCTCTGCCATTTCGGCTCATTACAATACAGAGCCACCAGTCTTTTGTCATCCTTTATTAAAGCAGTACCTCAGAGGAGCCAAAAATGTAAGGCCTCCAAGAAGATCACCAATACCTGCATGGGACCTCAACTATGTCTTGGAAAAACTCACCCTGCTTTCATTTGAGCCAGCTGCTACTGCTGATATAAAGTTTTTATCTTGGAAAACAGCATTGCTCCTAGCAATAACTTCTGCAAGATGAGTTACAGAGCTACAGGCACTCATGGCTGTGGAACCTTTTATCATGTTTTATCCAGACACGGTTTCTCTGAGGACAAACCCAACATTTATGCCTAAAGTGGTGTCCAGTGTGGCTCTTAACCAAACTATTCATCTGCCAACTTTTTATCCAAATACACAGAACAAGGGGGAGAGAATTCTGCATTCATTGGACGTACACAGACAGCTTACATTCTACTTGGACAGAACCAAAGTTTTCAGGAAGACAGAGCAATTACTAGTGGCATATGCTGCAGGATCACAAGGAAAGGCTATCTCAAAGCAGACTATTTCAAAATGGATAGGCTACTGCATTAGTTTCTGCTATTTTCAACATGGCAAGCCAGTGCCTAAGGGCATTAGGCCACATTCAACCAGAGCTGCAGCCACTTCAGCAGCCTTTCTCAGGGGAGTGCCAACCAAAGACATTTTAGAGGCTGCTACTTGGAGTTCAGTGCACACCTTTACAAAGCACGATCATCTGCCACTCTACTACTCTAAATCCAGAGCAGGCTTTGCCACTGCAGTTCTGCAGGGCCTCATAGCCGCTCCTAATGCGGTTTAGCTCCAGCCTCCCAACTGTAGCTTTGGGACTCTACCCAAATGTAATGACTGCAACAGTGAAAACGAAGAACATGGTACAGTTGTGTACACTTACCATAAATGTAGATGTTCAAGTGTATTCACTGTTGCAGTCCAGGTCACCCACCCGCCATCCCCCTTTTTCTGCTGGAACTTATCTTTCCTTCTCTGATTTATACAACCTATGTGGTGTATTTGCTTGTAGATGAAGGTAAAGTTTATATTGGTGCATGTATTTTTATATATGTAAATTTTGGCTACCCTTTTAGGGGGCACCTGACATCTGGTGCAAGAAAAACTGAAGAAAATGGCGTCGGCTGCTTCTTTTATACCCCTGACGACCTGACATCAGGGAAGGGGCCACAGCAGCCGACGCAGGACCCAAGACTTTGGAATTCAGGCCAACTGAGGGCAACCTGCCAGCAGGATTACCCAAATGTAATGACTGCAACAGTGAATACACTCCATCTACATCTATGGTAAGTGTACACAACTGTACTTTCCTGTCCCTGGACTCTTTCCACTGTCCTCCTTCCAGTTTGGGGACATCAGTAGTATAAACAGTACCCTGGCTGGCACCATCTTCAGATCATTCTTTTCCTTAAGGTTACATTGCCCATGAGCATGTCTGCATTGTATTTAGTCAGTTGATGTGCTTTTCTCTTGTGTCAGGTAAGTACCCAGTAGGGGGTTCCTTCTTTTCTTGGTTGATGGTTATTTTGTGGCTAAGTTTGATTTAGATGCAGTTCAGAAGAATTGTTCAAGTAAATTGTTTATTGTGTGGAAAGCATGTACCACATAAGGACTTGCACTGTGTCTTTCAAAGCACACATTGACTTTGTCTGCATTGTGCGTCTCTCCTCACCGAGGATAATCTGACATCAAAAGCCTCTAGAAGTTCACTACCTAAAATGGAGTGCTAACCAGGTTTTTGACCAAGCTATTGTGTTGTCCAAGGCCTCCAGGAGCCTTCCTACAAAGAATAAATATGTAGAGAAAAGGGAGAAACTTGTAGAAACAGAGGGTATAACCAAAGACTTGTAGTTTCCAAGGTCCAGTGATTCTGCATGAGGTAAGACATTTTGCAGCCCCCAGCTGCAGAATCAGTTTTGTCAGAGGCCTCTGGTGTGACTGCTCTGCAGGTACCCACATCCTATTTCGGGCATGCCCTCATGAACCAACATTTCTGTGAACCTTCCGATATCTGGAGGCCCTCCTGCATCTGTGGCCTGCATCTTTATTATGGAAGGGGAAAGCAAGATCCCAGCTTGTGTTAAGAGCTTAACATTTTTTTTTTTTGCTTTTGCCGTGGTATTTCTCTGTAGTCAGAATTCCATTCCATGGTATTTCTCTGTAGTCAGAACGCCATTCCATCTTTCTTTCCCCATCTACCATTCCAAGCCCTCACCCCTTGATGTTCTTCATTCCACATTGCTGCAGTCCTAACTATTGGGTAGTCCGCTGTCCAATCGGCCCGAATACCAAAGTATATGGCTGACGTTGGTCAGGGCACATTAGACTGATGTCAGTACGTCAGGGTACTAATGCGCATGACCGACGTCATATCCTCAGTCTTTTTTGCCGCATGGTCCGATGCAGAAGCAATTTTGCGAGTGCAGGTTGGCGTTCTGAAAGTTTCTGAAGCCAGAGTTTCAGACCGAATCAAAGTTGGCTAAGTACCCCGTTGGGGAATATTTTGGTTTTTTCTTGCCTCAGTATTTAACCGGATGTCAGAAAAAGTGAATAACTGTATTTCTTGTGGGAAACAGATACCTCATAGGGATTACCATACTTTGTGTATACCTTGTTTAGGGCCTGAGCACGACGTTGTTGGATGCCGCTCTTGTGCTAGATTTAACAAACGCACTATTAAGAGAAGGTTAGACTGTGCCAGGTTAGTGTTTGGTAAGCGTTGTAATTATAAAATGCCGCCGGATGCTCCGGCCGCTTCGCTAAAAATGCAAGGACAAAACAGCAAAGCCTAGTGGAAGAACCGACAGTCCCAGACATCGGTTCTTTAGAGGGCTCAGTGGAGCCGGAGGTTTTGCCAGGTGTTTCTTTGGAGTCTCAGGGAGAGACTTCACTGTTACAGGATGTATCCTCTCAGGAAGTAGGCCAGGCTGAGGGGCTTCTCAGGTGGCTGTTCTTCCCTCTCTTCCTAAGGTGGTTAGAGCCTCCCTTCTGTTTCCAAGGCTTCTTTGAGGGGCAGGCCAAGTTTTGCTTCAGTGGGGGTTTCTCCTAGTGCTTCAGGGTCTTTGCCTAAGAAACATATGCTTAAAATGGCAGAGGATTTGATTACTATGATAAGGGGTTCTATGCCCTCCTGATAAGAGGCCTAGGGTGGAACCTGAGTTTGAGAGTTTTGAGCAATGCTCGGAGGCTTCTGAGTCTTCGGCTGAAGACTTGCACGAGTACCCTCCTTATTCTGATTCTGATGTGGATGATTCTACTCCTTCAGCTTCTCCTCCTGAGGATTTTTCATTTTCAGAGACTCTGCATTCCATGAGGGAGCATTTTAAATGGGAAGGTCAAGATTTCTCTGATTCCAGGAAAAGGCTTAGGGAATTCTTGTTTTACCCCAGCATAGGCCTTTAGCTATACCTCCTGTTTTGAATGTGGTGGAAGATGTTTTGCAGAGGCTTCCTGAATCCTGATTCTTTGCCTCCTGCCCCAGTTAAACCGGATAGGTATTATAGGGTGCCTGAAGCTCATAAGTATCTTTTAAGAGTCCTAGGGCAGACCCGAAACTGTCTCTCAGGGGCCTAAAGGTGTGAAGGCCTCAGTTGTTAAAAATCCTGTCCCTCCTGATAAAGAGGCAAGGGCTTTGGATAGATGGGGAAAGAAAGTGTATACTTCTTCCACTTTAGCCATGAGGGCTTGAATTGTCAGTTTCACATGTTAAAATATCAGAATTATCTTCTTTCACAGTTGAAATCTAAGGTGGATGCTCTGGCGGAAGGTATTGAGTGTAAAGAGTTGCAGGATTTAGTTCATGTGTCTGAACAGGTGGGTAAACATTCCTTGCAATGTGGTTTTGATGCTGTGCAGGCCTCCTCGAGGGTGGCTGCCACTGGTTCTGTTCTTCGTAGGCATGCCTGGTTGAGAGATCAGAATTTAGCTGAGCATGTTAAGACACGGATTTTGGATGCTCCTTTGCAGTCTGATGTGTTGTTTGGTTCGCCTGTGGAAGCAGTTTTGAAGAAAATGGAGGACAAGGCTAAGTCTATGCAAACTGTTAAAGATTTTTTGCAGGTGCAGCCTCCAGTTTAGTAGAAATTGGCCTGCTAAGGGATGGACTTATCCTGCTTATGATTCCCAGTCTAGGGGTAGGTCTAGACGTGGTAGGGGCAGAGCTCAGGGTTCTTTTAGGCCTAGGACAGGGAGTTCCCTGCTCAGACTTCTGGTGAGGGCAGGGTCAGTCCTTTCGTAAGCAGACCCAATGACCTGCCTTTTCAGCTGCCAGTTCATTCTCGCCTGGCAGCACCGCTGGGAGGAAGACTGTCTCTTTTCAAAGAAAATTGGGATTTAATTACCCAAGACAGATGGGTTCTGATATCATTCACCACGGTTACAGGTTTTATTTCCATACCTTGCCTCCTTTCAAAGGCATGCCAGACATTCCTCCTCTACAAAGACAAGAGGCTCACAAGCAAATTTCTCTGTTACTCCAAATAGGGGCCATTCAGCCGGTTCCTGTGCCAGAAAGGGGCCTAGGATTTTATTCTCGCCTGTTCCTAGTACCAAGAAGGGGAACACGTGGAGACCAATTTTGGATTTATCTATCCTCAACACTTATCTGGACATTCCCAAGTTCAAAATGTTGACGTTACAACAGCTTTTACCTCTGCTGGGCAAAGATCACTGGATGGTAACTTTAGATCTCAAGGAAGCTTACCTTCATGTGCCTATAAGACTAAGTTGCAGAAAGTATCTGCGTTTCGAGCTGGAAATTCTCATTATCAGTTCTCTGCATTGCCCTTTGGCTTATCTACTGCGCCCAGAGTATTCACAAAGGTTCTGGCTCCAGTGATAGCTTACTTCAGGCTAAAAGGAATTCAAATCTATCCTTACTTGGACGATTGCCTGATTCTGGCTCAAGAAAAGGAAGACCTTCTACAGCATTTGGAATATGTCATAGCAGTGCTAAGATGCCTAGGGTATTCTGTGAACGAAATAAAGTCCAGTCTAGTACCCTCTCAAGACATGTGCTTTCTGGGTGTGAGACTGAATACAGCAGCCCAGATGGCCTTTTTAACCCCGGACAAACAAAAGAATCTTTCCAGTTACTTCCATCAACTATCTCTTCAGTCCGGGCTGACTGCAAGGACAGTCCTTCAAGCCTTAGGGTTCATGGCATCTTGTATTCTGGTGCTTCCCAATGCCAAACTGCATATGAGGAAGCTACAGTGGTATCTCAAAAATGTATGGACACAGCACTGCCAGGATTTGGACACTGTCATTCAAATAATACCTTGCATTCAAAAGGAATTTTTGTGGTGAGCTCAGGAATGTCACCTAAACAAGGGACTCTCTGTGACCCGGCCAGAGGCGAGTCAGATTCTAACGACAGATGCCTCGGACATTGCTTGGGAGCTCATCTAAATGGAAAGTGGATACAAGACAAGTGGCCTGCCAGACTACAGCATCTACATATCAACATGAAGGAGATGTTAGCAGTCCAGTTTGCATTAATGGCTTTCAAGGAGTTACTTCTTCCAGGGCAGGTGTTGATTCTAACAGACAACACAACTGTCATGTGGTACATCAACAAACAAGGGGAACACATTCTTACCCATTGTGCAGGCAAGCAATGATTTTATGGGAGACTGCGCTCAGCTTGCAACTAACTCTTCAGGCAAGGTTTCTGCCGAGCACAGAACTCCTTAGCAGATGTGTTAAGCAGACAAATCATGGATCCCCACGAGTGGAAACTGGATCTTCATGTATTTCAAAAGTTGACAGTGTCCTGGGGAACTCCAGACATAGATCTGTTCGCTTCTCCACTAAACCACCAGCTGCCAAAGTTTTGCACAAAGAGGTTTCATCACACAGCTTGGAAAGTGGATGCTCTTTCTTTCAGTTGGAAAAATCTTCATGTGTATGCGTTTCCACCTCTGCCTCTTCTTCCAAAGGTGCTTCTAAAGGTCAGACAAGACAAGCCAAGGATGATTTTAATAGCTCCAGATTGGCCTCGCAGCACTGGTACCCATTACTGAGGAGTCTGGTAAAGAAGCCTCCATGGCCTTTACCCTTGATTCCACACCTGTTGTCTCAGAGAGACGGTCACCTGCTCAATGTCAAGCTTCACTCTCTTCATCTAACAGCCTGGCATATTCTGTTTTGAAAGACAGCAGGTCTCAACTTCCTCAGCAAGTTTTAAATGTGATTATGGAAGCCAGGAGACCTAGTACAAGGAAAGTGTACGCAGAAAAATGGAAGAGATTTTTATTTTGGAGTGCAGCAAACAATTTGGAGATTTCTGAGCCAAATTTGAGTGTGGCTCTTCAATATCTTACTGAGTTATTGGACAAAGGTTTGTCTTTCTCTTCCATTAAGATTCATGCTGCAGCAATTTCAGCTCACTATGATTGTGACCCACCGCTGTTTTCGCATCCTTTGTTCAAGCAATTTCTTAGAGGGGCAAAGAATATAAGACCCCCAATGAGAGCTCCTACTCCTGCTTGGGATCTCAATTTTGTGTTGGAGAAACTTACTCTACAACCTTTTGAGCCTGCGGCTACTACTGAATTGAAATACTTGTCATGGAAGACTGCTTTTTTGTTGGCCATTACTTCTGCAAGAAGGGTTTCTGAGTTGCAGGCCCTTATGGCAGTGGAGCCTTTTTTGATTTTTCATAAGGATAGAGTATCTTTACGTACTAATCCTTCCTTTATGCCTAAGGTGGTTTCTAGTGTGGCTTTAAACCAAACTATTCTTTTGCCTACTTTTTATGCAGATCCCCAAAATAAGGGGGAAAAGATTTTGCACACTTTAGATGTACACAGGCAATTGCGTTATTATTTGAGCAGGACTAAGGATTTTAGGCAGTCTCAGCAGTTGTTTGTTTCTTTTGCTTTGAGTTCTCAGGGCAAGCCTGTGTCAAAACAAACTATTTCTAGATGGATTGGGTGTTGCATTACATTTTGTTATTCCCATCATGGCAAGGAGATTCCAGCTGGGATTAGGCCTCATTCCACTAGGGCTACTGCCACTTCAACAGCATTTCTGAGGGGGTGGCAACTAAGGATATTTTGGAGGCAGCTACTTGGAGTTCAGTGCATACTTTCTCTAAGCATTATCACCTTCCTCTCTACTCTAAGTCTAGGGCTGGTTTTGCCACAGCTATTTTGCAAGGCATGTTGTCAGTTCCTGCTTCCTTATGATTTGCCAGCCTCCCTTACCTCTGCTTTGGGATTCTACCCAATAGTTAGGACTGCAGCAATGTGGAATGAAGAACATAGTACAGTTTTGTACCTACCATAAATGTAGATGTTCGAGGATCCACATTGCTGCAGTCCAATTTACCCTCCCTCCTTCCCCTCTGTGTTTAGGGGTGGTTGTGTAGTTGAGGTTATATTCTGCTAATTTTGTATATTTCGTATATATATTTTGGTGCAGGTATGTTGGGAGTTTTGGTTTTGGCCTTATCTTTTCAGGGTCTTCTGACATCTGGGGCAAGAAAAGACTGAGGATATGATGTCGGTCATGCGCATTAGTACCCTGACGTACTGACGTCAGTCTAATGCGCCCTGACCGACGTCAGCCATATACTTTGGTATTCGGGCCGATTGGACAGCGGACTACCCAATAGTTAGGACTGCAGCAATGTGGATCCTCGAACATCTACATTTATGGTAGGTACAAAACTGTACTTTTTACTAGACTTCTTTTGGGTGTATTCGGGTACCTTGGGTTGAACCTATGCCAGTAGTGGAGGTTCCACCTGTAATCTGTGCCTTGAGATCTGGGACATCTTCCCTGGGTGTGCCATGGCCAGAAAGATATGATTATGGAGACAAATGATACACCTTTGTACTACTGATATTCCCAAACTGGAAAAAGGACATTAGTCAGAGCACAGGAGGAGGGACTAGCCCTGGAAGATTGGTCAGCTTCCAGATACCTGCAGGTAGAATATCCCAAAAGTGAGGACTGCAACATTGAAACTGTTTAAACAATCTATATTTATAATGAGTTCCTAATACAGCTGTACTTTCTCTACTTATTGCTTCCAGGAATGCAGTAGTTATCTCCAAACTTTTCAAGTAGAAAATGACTGGATTGTGGTGAGTTCCGTAAATGCGTGGGTGTCATCTTTTTTCAGCTGTTTCCTAAGGTACACCTTTTAAGAAACATTCATGTGTCAGCCAAAAAAATACATCTGATGAGGCAAAATGAGATTGTTGAGTGAGAGCTTTTAAAGTAGTGTGCAACTTCTAGGCAACTGTGTTATGAGGGAATAGTTTTGGAAGGAATGATGGGGCAGATAAGTGTACAAGGTTACTGTTTTTGTTAAGTATTTCTTTAGGATCACTGGAGCAACAAGATGAGAGAGCTTGATGTGGACTCGGACCTCAATGTAATGATCTGCCAATGTTCTGGCATTGTACACTAGGAATAAGGAACATAGGAGCATAGCTAACCCCCAGTGGAGTTGGGTAAATTGTTATACGGTCCTGGTGAAAAGTTTAATATCTTATCATAGGTTCATAGGTTTATACTAGGCTATCTGCCCTAAGGCATTTATAAGCCTAGCCCAAAGTTTTGTGGCTTACGCCACCCCTTATATGAAAAAATACTGTGCCCATTAGTTTGTTGTGCCTCTGTCCAGCAGTGACACAGAGATGATTCCTGAGGTAAACCTACGATCTCCCATCCACAGGTCAAGATTTCTCTTGAACAGAGCCAGCGAGGTGCTCTGCCTCACATGGACCGGGATTTTATTCCACAGCATAGGGAGTCTCTGAGTGATAAATCTATCCCTCCAGCACGTCCTATTTATATCCGTGCTAAGGTTTAAGTCACTTACTCTAGTGGTTTTGGTGGATTTGGATTTTTTGAGGTGGAGCATGTCCATTAATTCCGGGTTGGACATGGCCTTGTATGTCAGGCACATGTCACCTCTGAGCAGACGGTATGCAACTGAATAGAGCTGGAGTTTCTTCAATCTGGCAGCATATGACAGATTTTGGAGTCCCTTTATCCTTTTGGTGAGGAACTTTTGGGGTCTCTCCATCATGATGTTAATGGTATCTTTATCTCAACTCCGATGTTTTGGATTATGTATATATCTTATACACAGTTTCTTTTTATTGTGGAAAGAAGTACTGAGTGTTGGAAACTTTCATCAAAGTTACTTAAAAGTTTAAACACAAGGACCCCCTCTCATCAGACAGATTTGCATACCATCTGTGATATGTCTACTTAGACAATTTTATGGAGTTAGTAACTAAGGTTTTACAGGATCCTACGAAACAGCAGTCAGTTGAAATTAGTTTGTCAAAAAATGCTTTCTAGGAATCGGCAGTGAACATGCAGGGCATAACTATCCAGGGACAATGGTGTATTTCTAGACTCTCGTAAAACAGCACTCACAGTGCTGCAAGCTAAATTGGAAGACATAGAAAACCATATGAGATGGAACAATCTTGGATTACATTGCTTGCTGAAAACTGTTAAAACAGGCAACCTGGCAAACGTTTTGGATAAGCAGTTAGCAGCAGCCCTCGCTCTACACTTTCAGTCTAGGTTCACTGTGAAACTAGTGCAGTGAATCACATGAAGGCCTAGTCAGACAGGGACGACTCCTTGTCAGATTATCTTTTGCTGTCTTATGATAAAGACCTTCTTTGTAATGCAAAAGAAGGTAATCCCTTTACTTTGTTGGGTTATAAAGTAAGACTGTTTCAAGACTTAGATCTGCCTACCTTATGGAAATGATGATGGACTTCTAAGTACAGAATTTGTTATTCCAATAAAATTCCTGTGTTTAAGTACACAGGTAACTTACAAGTAAAATGGGACACTAGATGGCCTGTATTTTCATCAGGAAATGAAGCCTCATTTTGTGCAACATTTGCAGATGAATGTTTCAGATAAACTTGACACTGTGCAACCAGCCCTGATTACTGATAAACCACCAGAAACACCTGTAAGATCCAACTTGATTTTGGGCTTGGGTAAATGCTCAAAATTGTTAAACAATTCAACTAAAGACATTTTAAAAGGTCCTACAGTGGCAGATAATATTTTGCAGCATTCAACTGGGGATTCACCAAGAGTCCATAAAGCTGCAGTGCACAGTTGTTTAATGATGATCCGGTTAATGGTATTTCCATCGATGAGCCTCGGGAAATGGAATCATGGGTCCGATAGATCTTCTGTGGTAGCAGGAGAGAATCAGATGGCTGTAAAAATAGGGATTGATTGAGTTTTGTCTAAATCAATTATGTCTTCTAAAAGTAAAACAGTGAGATTGAAATCTGCTTTGACCAAGCATAGGAAGTTTCTTTCTTCAGGGCTTATACCCACAATTGATTTAACACTGCATTTATATTGACTGATATTGAGAACAATTGTATATGTTTAGCTAACTATAATTGCAAATAGTTTATTAACTTTACTATCTTATCACATTGTTAATAATTCTTTATAAATCTTCTGATATGCTGCCAGGTAGTTAATTAACTACGTAAAGTTTATATAGGCCATTCCAGAGACATCAAGTCCAGATTTGGTTATGTAAGTCCAGAATTTATTTGTGTGCAGGAATGTAAAATTGTTCATAAATTTGTGTGAGGCCTCCAGAATTTCTGGAAAGAAGGTGCAGTGGTGGACAGATGTTCTTTGTGTTTCACTGTTGCAGTCATTACACTTGAGGGTTATCTGCCTGCAGTTAGCCCTCAGTCATAGGATGCTGTCACTCCAGGACTGACGTTGGGTCATCAGGGGTATAAAAACAGGCAGCCAACACCATTACATCAGTCTTTCTTGCCAAGGAGCCCGAAGCAGAAGCAGTTAGCAAGTGCTGGAAGGCCGCTACCTGAATTTCATTTGCAAATTGAGTAATCCTGAAGTCTTCTAAAGTTAAGTACCCCGCTGGGGATCCTTTTTTCTTGCTCTAACTGATGTCAGAAAAAGTTAACAATTGTCTTGCCTGTGGAAAGCAAATACTTCACAGAGATTTTCATTCTTACTGCATCACCTGTTTAGGACCAGACCTTGACATACCTCGCTGTCGGTTTTGTACCTTGTTCAACCCTCAAACCATTCAACGTTGGGCTCTCTTTGTTGCTAGATTCTTTCGCTGTGAAGCTCCCTATTGTGAAATGGCTTAAGCCATCAGACTACCGATATTCTGAAAAAATGTAAGGATAAAGACAGAGACAGACAGCATAGGTCCAAAGCTGCCAACGATGCTTCTGTTAAGCTAGTCGCCAGTTTGCCGGTACTCAGTGAGGCGCTTTTGCAGCCCCTGATGCCCACTTCTATGGATTTGCAGACCTCTACTGAGACCCATTCTGAGTCTGGTATGCCGCAAGATGCTTCTACTTCTCTGGAACCTGCAGATGTCTCTATCTTGGGTGGTTGACCAATACAAAAAATAAAGCCAGCACCTCGAATGGTTCCAATGAATAGAATTTATTGCACAAAAACTAGACCGGTTTCAGCTGTTACGCTTTCATCAGTAGTTACAAAGAAAAAATAAGAACTGCTCCTTATATACCCTACAAGGAAGCAATGACATCACTTCCTGTCAAGGAAGAAAAATCATTAGTTAAATTACAAATAAAAATAATTAGTTATAAAGCATACAAAGAAAGTTTGCATAGAAAATTATTGTCCACCTTAAACTGTACCAAACTATCTTAATATCAGTTGGTAAGAAAATAAAATGTTACCTTGGTGTGGTGAAGAAGATATGTGCTGTATAGAATAACAATGGTTAGCACAATTAGACATAATATCATAAAATTCACTGTAATAATGTCAATAAGTCATATTGGGGTAACAATGTAAATAGACATCAATGTGAAGTGAGAATGCTTGAGAAAAGCAAATGTAATAAATAAACATTTTAAGTAAATCACATTTTGTCATTAAGACCTGGTGGGAAAAGCCCACCGAGTTTGACTATCCATCTTTTCTCTTTTTTGTTGAGAATGTCATGCCATCCTGTTTTGAATGCCCGATTTTCAATGATGTTATCAATGATACAAAATGAAAATTTGGCTGTGGGATGCTTAATGGTGTGTCTGTATAGTCCGTTTGTTGGCCTACAATTTCTAATATCTCCCAAATGTTCCGATATCCTGATACAAAATTGTCTAGATGTTTGACCTACATAGAATGCCTGGCACGTGCAGGTAGCTAGATAAACTATCCAGTCTGAACTGCAATTTCCAAAGAATTTAATATCATGTAACTGACCAGTATTTTTGCTTGTGAAACTTTTAGTTTTGAATATATAACCACAAAAACTGCAGTGGCCACAGGGATATGTACCAACTAGTTTGTCCCCTGTTAATGTTCTCTGCATACAAGAGTTATCATCCATGATACTCCTTTTATAATGAGAAAAATGGGAACCTAGTGTTTTACCCTTCCTATATGAAAAATAACAACGTTCTCCTAAATATCCCTCCAAAAGAGGGTGAGATTTGAGTATGTTCCAATGTGTATTAATAATATTGATAAGATTGTGACTGTTTCTTCCATATGTGGTGACAAATCTACATATATCTGGATTTATTGGATCTGGCTTTTTTCTTGTAAACTAGCAATGAATCCCTGGGTTGGGTGTTACTCCATTGTGCAGCAGAATTGATGGTATCCCAGTGATATCCTCTGGCCAAAAATCTATTGGCTAAATCCTCATGATGTATATTTAAATCCTGTTCCGATGAACATATTCTTTTTATTCTCAGAAACTGAGATTTCGGAATGTTCTTAATAATGTGTTTCGGATGGAGACTGTTGGCATGTAGCAGGGTATTATATTGTGGAAATTTACGATGTACAGATGTTTTAAGTGTATGATCAGGTTGTCGTTGTAAATGGACATCTAGAAAACGAATGTCATTCAGATCATATTCCACAGTAAATTCAGTCCCCCACATATTTCCATTAAGATGTTCCATAAATTCTTGAAGGTAGTCGGGACCTCCTTTCCATACAAGCCAACAGTCATCCAAGTATCTCCTCCAGATGTCAATTTCTGGTAGATACACATTATGCAATTCGTCATAAATGATATGCTCTTCAATGTACCCCATATATAGGTCTGCATAAATTGGTGCAAAAGAGGCTCCCATGGCCGTACCTTGTATTTGCCAGTAACAATCTTGTTGGAAATAAAATACATTTTTAGTCAGAACGTGTCCCGCCATACATACAAGTAGTGTGTTCAATCCAGGGGGATAGATGTTGGCTTTATTCAGCCAAAAATCCAGGGCCATCAGTCCTGCCCAGTGAGGAATGCTAGTATATAATGATTTAACGTCCAAAGTGCATAATAGCCAACCAGGTTCAAGTTGCGAATCAGAGACAATTTGTAAGAATTCCGTGGTGTCTTGGATTCTGGCTCTGATACATGATAATAGTGGTTTGAGTTTCTCAGTCAGAAACATAGATAAAGGTTCCGTCAGGGATCCAATGCCAGATACAATCGGTCTGCCTGGTGGTTTGTTAATAGATTTGTGAATTTTAGGCAGCAAATAAAGGTATTGTTTTGCAGGATCCTTGACCGTGAGATGTGTTTTTGTTTTGTCAGAAATGATGCCAGCATCAACTGCTTCTTGTAGAAAATCACCAATTTCTTGTTGAAAAGAGGGTGTAGGATCTGTGCTCATTTTCATGTAATGATGATGGTTGGACAATTGTCCATTTCTCTCATCCCGATAATAATCGGCGTCCATGACAACAACCGCACCCCCTTTGTCAGCAGAGAGTATAACTATATCCTTATTGTTTTTAAGTCTGGTCAGGGCAAGTTGTTCCTTATAGGATATATTATTTCTTATATTGTCAGAGCTATTAGAATAGAAATGTAAATCTTTCATGACAGCCTGTTGAAACACCGCAACATGTTTGTCCATAGGGGGATTAAAAGTGGATTTGTGGAATCTAAAGTCTGTAGATCTTTGAGAGAGGTTAGAGTTGTCCTGTTTGAAAAATAGGTTAAGATTAATTTTTCTACAAAACTCTAAAATGTCAGATACATGTGAACTTTCGTCAATAAAGAAACCAGGAATAAAACCCAGACCTTTATTCAATATGGAATATTCATCAGGTGACAAAGTGTATTTTGAGATATTTAACACATTTTTATCAGATTGAGCTATTTCACTACTGACTTGAAGAGTTCCTCTAGACTTTTGACCCCGATGCTTTCTCCCTCCCCTATGTTTCCTGCCCCTAAAGGGCTAACCATGCTTCTACCTCTTTTGTTGTGTGGTGATTCACCAGTGCTGGTTGATTCATTATCTGTTGTGGAGGACTCCTCACCAAGAGTGTTACTAGAAGATCCTGATTTTTTGAGAATTGATCTCGGTCTTTTTTTACGCACAAAAGTGAAATTTTTGGTCCCTTGGGCAAATCTCACACCTCTATGGGATTCAAATTGTCTACCCCTGCTGTAATCTTCTTTATCCCTAGCAAACTTATGTAGTTTTTTGGATTTAAGATTATTCTCCAATATGGCTATTTCCTTGGATAGTTTATTCAGACAGCTCTGGAATTGTGAATGATTTTCAAATTGTTTTAAATTATTACATGTTTTTTCAACATCCAGGGTATTGGCATTGACTGTCCTTTCATAAAAGGAAGCTAATACATTAACCAGTGCCATAGCGGCTTCTTGCTGTGCTACTTGCCAATCCCTGATTAACAGGTAATCCGGTACACCAACTAGTGGCTGAATCTTTGATCTCAATCCTCTTGGTGAAATATTTTGAGCTTGGTATGCCTTAAACAGCTTATGGTGCCAAATGTTGGTTCTTAAGGTTTTAATTTGTTTACCTAGCTGATTAAATTCAGACACACAACCGTCAACTGGATCCAATATGGGTAAATCGGTGGTATTCGAGGAACTAGTACCAATACCGAATACCTTGAGGTCATCCTTGTCAGCACAGAGGCTGGATAATAATTTCCCAAGATCCATGATTATAAGTTGTTAAGTTAAAGATTTAGCTAGGTACAATTGACAGTTCAAATCACAAGGAAGGAAAGAGATGTCTGAACAAACCATCAAATCACTATTGGTAATACTTGACAAATGTCAAAAAATGTACAGAATGCAATAGAGATTCACTCATGGGTACCAAAAAGTTCTGATTGGTGTTCAGGAGATATAATACTCAAAAAATCAGGAAAACACACTCAGTAAAAAGCAATTGAAACATATATATGGTTTCAAAACCAGACATTGTGTAGTTATACTAACTCAAAAGATTCAGAAATGAAAATGTAAGAATCTCAAGATGTGTGAGACAAGTGTACCTTATCTGTAGATAGTTTTTCCTTAATACAAATTTGAAAAAAAAGTACAACATAAAGAGTTCTTCTTAATGGTCTATGATATACTGTCCTCACTATGTCAAAAATCAGCAATTCGGATGCTAATGTTGTTTGGAATATATCCATCGGGATGACATTATAAACCCTGGCCAAATATTACCCTGCTTCAAGAAATTATACTATAATTGGTTAATGTTAGTGTGGTAATGTTTGATGCATATAGGCACAAAGATGTAAACAAAAATTGTCAACTGTGTGGTCCAAACTACACCTGTATATAATATTATTCAGAACATTGTTACACAAATATTAACCGAATATATTATAATAATATTGGGATTATGTACTAACTTATGCTTAACGACAGCACCTATTCAGACTGTATTGGCATATTTTTTTATGAAGATCACATAGATAATCATAACCTTTGATTATCATTGGAAATATGTTGTTTAACATTTAAGTGCTACAGCTATAGGAAGTTTACTATCTCTTCTTTATATTCAGATCAGTTATGTTAGCATCTGAATTGCTGATTTTTGACATAGTGAGGACAGTATATCATAGACCATTAAGAAGAACTCTTTATGTTGTACTTTTTTTTCAAATTTGTATTAAGGAAAAACTATCTACAGATAAGGTACACTTGTCTCACACATCTTGAGATTCTTACATTTTCATTTCTGAATCTTTTGAGTTAGTATAACTACACAATGTCTGGTTTTGAAACCATATATGTTTCAATTGCTTTACTGAGTGTGTTTTCCTGATTTTTTGAGTATTATATCTCCTGAACACCATTCAGAACTTTTTGGTACCCATGAGTGAATCTCTATTGCATTCTGTACATTTTTTGACATTTGTCAAGTATTACCAATAGTGATTTGGTGGTTTGTTCAGACATCTCTTTCCTTCCTTGTGATTTGAACTGTCAATTGTACCTAGCTAAATCTTTAACTTAACAACTTATAGTCATGGATCTTGGGAAATTATTATCCAACCTCTGTGCTGACAAGGATGACCTCAAGGTATTCGGTATTGGTACTAGTTCCTCGAATACCACCGATTTACCCATATTGGATCCAGTTGACGGTTGTGTGTCTGAATTTAATCAGCTAGGTAAACAAATTAAAACTTTAAGAACCAACATTTAGCACCATAAGCTGTTTAAGGCATACCAAGCTCAAAATATTTCACCAAGAGGATTGAGATCAAAGATTCAGCCACTAGTTGGTGTACCGGATGACCTGTTAATCAGGGATTGGCAAGTAGCACAGCAAGAAGCCGTTATGGCACTAGTTAATGTATTAGCTTCCTTTTATGAAAGGACAGTCAATGCCAATACCCTGGATGTTGAAAAAACATGTAATAATTTAAAACAATTTGAAAATCATTCACAATTCCAGAGCTGTCTGAATAAACTATCCAAGGAAATAGCCATATTGGAGAATAATCTTAAATCCAAAAAACTACATAAGTTTGCTAGGGATAAAGAAGATTACAGCAGGGGTAGACAATTTGAATCCCATAGAGGTGTGAGATTTGCCCAAGGGACCAAAAATTTCACTTTTGTGCGTAAAAAAAGACCGAGATCAATTCTCAAAAAATCAGGATCTTCTAGTAACACTCTTGGTGAGGAGTCCTCCACAACAGATAATGAATCAACCAGCACTGGTGAATCACCACACAACAAAAGAGGTAGAAGCATGGTTAGCCCTTTAGGGGCAGGAAACATAGGGGAGGGAGAAAGCATCGGGGTCAAAAGTCTAGAGGAACTCTTCAAGTCAGTAGTGAAATAGCTCAAGCTGATAAAAATGTGTTAAACATTTCAAAATACACTTTGTCATCTGATGAATATTCCATATTGAATAAAGGTCTGGGTTTTATTCCTGGTTTCTTTATTGACGAAAGTTCACATGTATCTGACATTTTAGAGTTTTGTAGAAAAATTAATCTTAACCTATTTTTCAAACAACAGGACAACTCTAATATCTCTCAAAGATCTACAGACTTTAGATTTCACAAATCCACTTTCAATCCCCCTATGGACAAACATGTTGCGGTATTTCAACAGGCTGTTATGAAAGATTTACATTTCTATTCCAATGCCTCTGACAATTTAAGAAACAATATATCCTACAAGGAACAACTTGCTCTGACCAGACTTAAAAACAACAAGGATATAGTTATACTTTCTGCTGACAAAGGGGGTGCGGTTGTTGTCATGGACGCCGATTATTATCGGGATGAGGGAAATGGACAATTGTCCAACCATCATCATTACATGAAAATGAGCACTGATCCTACATCCTCTTTTCAACAAGAAATTGGTGATTTTCTACAAGAAGCAGTTGATGCTGGCATTATTTCTGAAAAAACAAAAACACATCTCACAGTCAAGGATCCTGCAAAACAATACCTTTATTTGCTGCCTAAAATTCACAAATCTATCAATAAACCACCGGGCAGACCGATTGTATCTGGCATTGGATCCCTGACGGAACCTTTATCTATGTTTCTGACTGAGAAACTCAAACCACTATTATCATGTATCAGAGCCAGAATCCAAGACATCACGGAATTCTTACAAATTGTCTCTGATTCGCAACTTGAACCCGGTTGGCTATTATGCACTTTGGACGTTAAATCATTATATACTAGCATTCCACACTGGGCAGGACTGATGGCCCTGGATTTTTGGCTGAATAAAGCCAACATCTATCCCCCTGGATTGAACACACTTCTTGTATGTATGAACACGCCTGACTAAAATTGTATTTTATTTCCAACAAGATTGTTACTGGCAAATACAAGGTACGGCCATGGGAGCCTCTTTTGCACCAATTTATGCAGACCTATATATGGGGTACATTGAAGAGCATATCATTTATGACGAATTGCATAATGTGTATCTACCAGAAATTGACATCTGGAGGAGATACTTGGATGACTGTTGGCTTGTATGGAAAGGAGGTCCCGACTACCTTCAAGAATTTATGGAACATCTTAATGGAAATATGTGGGGGACTGAATTTACTGTGGAATATGATCTGAATGACATTCATTTTCTAGATGTCCATTTACAACGACAACCTGATCATACACTTAAAACATCTGTACATCATAAATTTCCACAATATAATACCCTGCTACATGCCAACAGTCTCCATCTGAAACACGTTATTAAGAACATTCCGAAATCTCAGTTTCTGAGAATAAAAAGAATATGTTCATCGGAACAGGATTTAAATATACATCATGAGGATTTAGCCAATAGATTTTTGGCCAGAGGATATCACTGGGATACCATCAATTCTGCTGCACAATGGAGTAACACCCAACCCAGGGATTCATTGCTAGTTTACAAGAAAAAAGCCAGATCCAATAATCCAGATATATGTAGATTTGTCACCACATATGGAAGAAACAGTCACAATCTTATCAATATTATTAATACACATTGGAACATACTCAAATCTCACCCTCTTTTGGAGGGATATTTAGGAGAACGTTGTTATTTTTCATATAGGAAGGGTAAAACACTAGGTTCCCATTTTTCTCATTATAAAAGGAGTATCATGGATGATAACTCTTGTATGCAGAGAACATTAACAGGGGACAAACTAGTTGGTACATATCCCTGTGGCCACTGCAGTTTTTGTGGTTATATATTCAAAACTAAAAGTTTCACAAGCAAAAATACTGGTCAGTTACATGCTATTAAATTCTTTGGAAATTGCAGTTCAGACTGGATAGTTTATCTAGCTACCTGCACGTGCCAGGCATTCTATGTAGGTCAAACATCTAGACAATTTCGTATCAGGATATCGGAACATTTGGGAGATATTAGAAATTGTAGGCCAACAAACGCACAATACAGACACACCATTAAGCATCCCACAGCCAAATTTTCATTTTGTATCATTGATAACATCATTGAAAATCGGGCATTCAAAACAGGATGGCATGACATTCTCAACAAAAAAGAGAAAAGATGGATAGTCAAACTCGGTGGGCTTTTCCCACCAGGGCTTAATGACAAAATGTGATTTACTTAAAATGTTTATTTATTACATTTGCTTTTCTCAAGCATTCTCGCTTCACATTGATGTCTATTTACATTGTTACCCCAATATGACTTATTGACATTATTACAGTGAATTTTATGATATTATGTCTAATTGTGCTAACCATTTTTATTCTATACAGCACATATCTTCTTCACCACACCAAGGTAACATTTTATTTTCTTACCAACTGATATTAAGATAGTTTGGTACAGTTTAAGGTGGACAATAATTTTCTATGCAAACTTTCTTTGTATGCTTTATAACTAATTATTTTTATTTGTAATTTAACTAATGATTTTTCTTCCTTGACAGGAAGTGATGTCATTGCTTCCTTGTAGGGTATATAAGGAGCAGTTCTTATTTTTTCTTTGTAACTACTGATGAAAGCTTAACAGCTGAAACCGGTCTAGTTTTGGTACAATAAATTCTATTCATTGGAACCATTCGAGGTGCTGGCTTTATTTTTTGTATTGGTCAAACAAGCTTGGTTGCCGAGCACCAGCCGTACTTGCTAGCTTGCTCTTAAACTGAATCTATCTTGGATGGGTCTGGAGCTGTTGAGCAGGCACCGGCTTCTGAGGCAGTTCTTCACTGAACCGATGTTTGACTCAAACCAACAACCTCATTTTTTTTCTAAAACTACCGCGGTTCTTAGACCAAGAGTACGTGCTATGCCTAGAAAAACGATGACCAAAGCACATGCACCTGACCCCATGTCCCAAAGACAAATACTTAGAATGGCAGAAGACCTTATCATACTGATTAGGGGAAGTCAGCATTCCCCTACTAAGAGAAATGGAGCCCAGTCCCCTACAGCTTCGACAGACCAGTAGTCCGATGACTTTGAGATTTCTGATTATGAAGACATGGCCTTATCTGCTTATGAGGATTCAGATGCAGAGGAATCCTTCCCTCTGCCTCCCCTCCAGATGATTTTTCCTTTGGTGAAACCTTGCATACTTTAAGAGAGCATTTCCACTGGGAATGCCAATGTCCTCAGTCCAAAAAGAGATTCAGAGAATTCCTAGAGTTGCCTCAGCACAGGCCTTTAGCAATACCCCCTGTCCTGAATGTTGATGATGTTTTTATGGAATCCAGTCTTGCTCCTGATACTTTACCTACTGCCCCTAGGAAACCAGATGGGTACTACAGAGAACCTGACACTCACAAATTTATTTTCAAGAATCCTACTGCTTGACCCAGCAATAATTTATCAGGGTCCTAAATGTATCAAGGCTACTACAGCCAAGAATCCCATCCCTTCAGACAGGGATACCAGAGCTTTGGTCAGATGGGGGTAAGATGGTATATACCTCTGCAACTCTTGCTATTAGGGCATTGAATTGTCAGTTTCACATGCTGAAGTACCAGCTACATATTATGGAACTTATTAAACAAAAAGCGACCACCTTTACAGACTGTGCAGAAAATAAGGAATTGTAGGAGCTTATGCACTCTGCAAGCCAAGACAACAAGCATACTTTGTAGTGTGGCTTTGATGCCCTAGAAGCATCTTGCCGGGCAGCAGTCACTGGCTCTGTACTGAGAAGACATGCTTGGCTCAAAGAGCAGACCTTGCCAGACCATGTCAAATCAAAGTTACTAGATGCTCCTTTGAACAAGGACAGCTTGTTTGGCACCAAAGCAGAAGAAGCTCTTAAAAAGATGGAAGAAAAAGCTAAGTCTATGCAGACTGTTAAAGAATTCTTACAAGTGCAACCCCCTAGATTCAGTAGGCATTGCCCTTCCAAACACTGGTAATTTCCAGTCTCCTCCAGGCCTTCTCAAACCAGATCCAGGGGAAACAGACCACCCAGACTACAGTCTCAGGGTATGCAGAGATCTAAGCAATGGAGTGCCCCCACCCTTAAAGCAGGGAGTGGTAAGCCACCTCCTTACGGAAGAAACTCAGAATGACCTCTTTACCCCTATTCCCAGCCCTGCCCAATTGCTTGTGCCCCTAGGAGGAAAACTTGCCCTTCATACAAAAAACTGGATGTCCATCACACAAGACCGATGAGTCCTCAACATTGTATCCCAGGGGTACAAACTCTATTTCCACTCACTGCCAACCCCAAGTGGTTTTCCAGACCTTCCTTTAAACCAGTGGCCAGAGGCTCAAAGCCAAGTAGATTCCATGCTCAATATCAGAGCTATTCAGCCGGTTCCAGTAGAACAAAGAGGTCAAGGATTCTACTCCAGACTCTTCCTGGTACCCAGAAAAGAGGGCTCTTGACACCCAATCCTGGATCTTTCAATTCTCAACACCTTCCTGGTAGTACCAAAATTCAGAATTCGTACCCTGCAACAGCTTCTTCGTATGCTAGCAAAGGATGCCTGGTTAGTCACCCTAGACTTAAAAAAAGCCTATCTGCACATCCCCATAAGGGAGTCATGCAGGAAGTATCTATGTTTCAGGGCCGGATCTATGGATTATTAGTTCTCTACACTTCCCTTTGGCTTATCCACTGTGCCCGGAGTATTCACAAAATGCCTGGCTCCAGTCATTGCATACTGCAGGCAGAGAAGTATCCAATTTTATCCCTACTTGGACGACTGCCTAATTCAGGCAGACAGTCAGGAATTGCTGTTGCAGTACCTGACATTTGTGAAAAACCTCCTGCAGTGGTGGTGCTGCAGTAGCATTGGCGCCTCACAGTTAGATGTTGCCCGTTCGATTCTCAGTTAGAGCGTCTTCTGTGTGGCGACATGTATGAGTGGGCATTCCTTCATTGAAGGTTGTGCGTTAGGCCCGGCAAGCCAGCTTGTCAAAATCTACTGCCAATCATTAGCGGACCGGAGTTCCACTGTGGCGACCCCTAACCGGGAAAAGCCGAAAGAAACAAACTTCTGACTTACTTGGGGTACACCATCAACGAAAAGAAATCAAAACTGGTACCCAGTCAAAAGATTGTATTCCTGGGAGCAAGCTTGAGCACAACATCCCAGATGACATTCCTCACTTCAGAAACACAAGTCTGTCTGACAGCCTACTTCAAACAAATGGCCACCAGAACCCAGCTATCCGAAAGAAAAATACTGCAGGCCCTAGGGTTCACGGCCTCATGTATACTGCTAATTCCATATGCAAGACTGCATATGAGGAAACTTCAATGGTACTTAAAATAAGTCTATAATAATAGTAATTAATAATAAGTGGCAACATTCTCAGGACCTGGAAACAGTCATTCCTATCATACCCTGTCTAAGGACAGAAGCATGCAACCACAACAAGGGACTGCTCTTTACTCTACCCCATGTTGCCCAGTCCCTAATCACAGATGCACCAGACTATGCCTGGGGAGCACACATGGATGGAAAATGCATTCAAGGCCATTGGAGCCCAAGTCAAATTCATCTTTACATCAACCAAAAAGAGATGCTAGCTGTGCAGAACGCCCTGACAGCTTTCAGATCCATACTCTTTCAAAGGACAACTTCTAATAAAAACAGACAACACCACAGTTATGTGGTACATCAACAAGCAGGGGAACCCACTCTTACCCACTCTGCAGGTTAGCCATAGCCCTGTGGAACACGGCCTTGGACATGCAAGTCCATTTGCAGGCTCAATTCCTGCCAGGCAAGCAAAACTCACTGGCAGGTGACTTAAGCAGAAATCTCCTAGACCCACATGAGTGGCAATTACAGCCCAGCACCTTCAACCTTCTGATTCAGAAATGGGGTACTCCAGAGGTGGATCTTTTTGCCTTCCCCTACAACCACCAGCTCAGCAAATTTTGCACCAGGAACACTCGTAATAGGGCCTGGTAAGTGGATGCCCTATCCTTTCAGTGGGTAAATCTCTCAGTCTGTGCCTTTCTCCCTCTGCCCCTTCTCTCAAGAGTATTACTCAAGATAAGACAGGACAGACCAAGGACAATTCTGATTGCCCTGGACTGGCCATGCCAGCACTGGTACCCACTCCTGTGCAGCCTGTCACCGGTGCCAGCCTGGCACCTACACCAGAACCCAACCCTGCTCTCTCAGCAGGAGGGACAGATTTTGCATGTGCAACTGCAAACCCTAAATCTTGCAGCCTGGATTATTCCTTGAATTCTCCCCCAGCAATCCTAAGCAAACAGGTTCTGGATGTCATTCTTGAAGCCAGGAGACCCAGTACAAAAAAATCCTATGCTGATAAGTGGAAGAGGTACTGCTCCTGGATTCAATCTAAAGGAGAGGACACAACTCTGCCCTCCTTGCCTCTAATCTTGGATTATTTAGCAGATATACTCCTAAAAGGACTGTCCTTCTCCTCCATTACGATACATGCCTCAGCCATTTTAGCTCATTACAACACTGAACCCTCTCTTCTCACACCCTCTTATCAAACAGTTCCTGAGAGGGGCAAACAATTTAAGGCCACGAAGAAGAGCACCCACCCCTGCTTGGGGACTTAACTTTGTACTGGAAAAGCTCTTGCTTCCCCCCTTTGAACCTGCAGTGTCAGCAGAGTTAAAATTCCTCTCGGAAAACAGCCTTGCTTCTGGCCATCACTTCAGCTAGAAGAGTGTCTGAGCTACAAGCACTCATGGCTGTGGAACCCTTCATTATTTTTCATGCTGATAGGGTTTCCCTCAGGACTAACCCTTTATGCCTAAAGTGTCCAGTGTGGCTCTAAATCAATCCATCCATTTGCCAACCTTCATCCCTAACCCTCAGAATAAAGGGGAAAGAATCCTGCACTCCTTGGATGTGCACAGACAGCTTGATTCTATCTTGATAGGACTAAGCCCTTCAGAAAATCTGACCAGTTACTAGTCAGCTTTGCACCAGGGGCAGAGGGCAAGGCCATTTCAAAACAATTTCCAAATGGATAGCACACTGCATCCATTTTTGCTACAAGCATCATGGGAAACCAACCCCTAAGGGGGTCAGAACACATTCCACTAGGGCAAGATCTACCTCTACAGCATTTCTCAGGAGAGTCCCTACCAGGGATATCCTGGAAGCTGCTACCTGGAGTTCTGTACACGCCTTCACCAAGCATTACCACTTGCCTATCTTTTCCAAATCCAGGGCAGGTTTTGCAACTGCAGTCCTGCAAGGCGTCCTAGCCAGCCCTAACTCTTCTTGACTGCCTCCACCTGTATTCAGCTTTAGGAATCCACCCAAGTGTGATGACTGCAACAGTGAAACATGAAGAACATAGTACAGTTGTGTACACTTACCATAAATGTAGATGTTCGAGTGTATTCACTGTTGCAGTCCTGGTTTCCCCTCCCTCCAGCCCCCTGGTTTCTCTCTCTCAATGACTCTTCTTCACCCCTCTCTTATGGTTATTGGTATTTACTTTTTCTCTCTGACTCTTCCTCACCCCTCTCAGGGGTATGGTTATTGGTATTTACTTTTTCTCTCTGACTCTTCCTCACCCCTCTCAGGGGTATGGTTATTGGTATTTACTTTTTACTGGTGGTGTTTTCCCCAGCATAACGTAGCTCCCTATTTGGGGGACTCCTGACATTTGGGGCAAAAAAAAAAAAAAACTGATGTAATGGTGTCTGCTGCCTGTTTTTATACCCCTGATGTCAGAATTGGAGCGACAGCATCTGACGCAGAAATACTAAGTCTCTGGTATTCGAGCCGACTGAGGGCTACTTGCAGGCAGATAACCCCCAAGTGTGATGACTGCAACAGTGAATACACTCAAACATCTACATTTATGGTAAGTGTACACAACTGTACTTTTTATTAACTCTAAAGCAGCTGTGATAATAGGGGTTTGGAATTAGATACATTGTGTATTAGATAAAAGAACAGATGGAGATGGACTTTAGTTTTGGGTTAAATTCCATATTTCTGCAGGTTCACTAATAGTAGGGAATGTTTTTCACAGTTTATAAATGAGACTGAGAAGATGAAACAGTGATACGACAGCATTAAATTTATTTAAGGCTAGAAGTGACCCTTCTTCAGAACGCCACCTTAAAATTTAACCTGTTTTGCAGAGGTTAATAGAGCATTATATATTTGTGAATGTATGACATATACTGCATTAAAAAGAATAATTTACTTATATTTCTTGATCAGGTCAACTAGCAGGCTGGAATATTGGTTAATCTCAGAAGAAATATTCAATTGAGGATTTATATCAAAGATCAGCTTTACCATTTACTTGACCATACAATAGTTTCAACTGAATTTACGATGTTCCCCAATACAAAAGTTCCATGAGCATGAAGAATGGATCCATTAATTTTAACCATTACCCAAACCTGTTACAGTATATTCAAAAAGGGGTTAAAAACTTTATTGAATAATTCAACTCACATATGCTAATTACAGTATGGTGGGATTTTTTTTAAAATGAAACTGAAAATTGTATGCATTTCAGCCAGAGCTCAGTTGTATGCAGGTGTAGAGAAGGATATTAAGGAAAGACGGATATTGATGATGCACAGGTATGTATTGAATGGTTATTTGACCATTGTAAAACAAAATCTGTTTTTAGGAATATTGTAATCATTATATAAACAAAATCTGTTTTTAGGAATATTGTAATCATTATATAATACATGCAGAAGCATAAAGAATGATGTCATTTGTTAGTGGCCAAGGCTCAGCTGTATTTTCAGAGAGTGGTCCTTAGGTCTTGGGCACTTGATAATAAGCCTGGGAAGCTCTTTGCCTATCATCTTAAAGAAGGTCCAAAATCATGGTAACTGGATTTCAACTTCCCGATGGTAGTAACTTTACATAAGACAGCCAGGAAATTAATAAACTCTTGCAAGATATCTATCAGGAATTCTGCCATATTCCCGTAACAGAGTTTAAAAATAAATTACCTACTTAAATTTTGGCAAGAATGTGATTTAGACAGATTAACTAATGCTGGGTGACAACATATTGTTCTGTTCTACAGAAGGAAATTAAGACTGCTATAAAAAGAACACCAAATGGCAAAGTTTCGGTGCCTAATAGGTCCATAGGTAGGTACTGGGCTATTGGCCCTAGTGCCTATATAAGCCTAGCAAAAAGGTACCCTGGCTTTCACCACCCAAGAAAATTACTTTCCTGTGCCCCTGTCGAGCAGAGCCACAGAGGTGATCCCTGGGGTGAGTTTCCTATTTCCCATCCAATCATCAAGATTTTTCTTGAAGAGTGCTAATGAGGAGCTTTGTTTGATATAGATAGTTTGTTCCGGAGTATGGGGAGCCTCTGGGACAGGAATCTATCCCTCCAACATGTTCTGTTTATTGTGGTGACAAGGTTTAGGTCCCTAGAGAGTGTAGCTCAGAGGGATTGTGATTTCTTTAAGTGGAGCATGTCAAACAGCTCTGGGTTTGCCATAGCTTTGTATGATAGGCAGAGATCACCTCTAAGTAGGCGATATGTGACTGAGTAAGGCTGGAGTTTTTTGAGACTGTCTGAGTAGGGCATCTGTATGAGGCCAGTAATCTTGTTTGTGATGTATTTCTGCAGCCTTTCCAGTTGTAGATGTCTTGTGAGGTAGGGTCTATATCATAACATTGAAGTTACAAAACTTTGAATGTTATAATATCGAACACAAAACCACAAAAGCTATAAACCCCGAAGACTGAGAACAGCGTTTTCCCTGGGAAAAAATTCACTGTTCCAACACAAAACATGAAACACACAAACACTACAAACTATTTCTAATGTGGGGGGGGTCTTCACCCCATCCTTAAATATACCAACTCTGAGATCACAGCACAGTGGAGGAAATAACAAAGCCACAGAAATGGCCCACAGAATTCTTTCCCTGGGAAAGAATTCAATGTTCTACGACTTTGCTGTTGTCACTCTTCGAGGTTTTGTGTTCAATATTATAACACTCAAAGTTTTGACACTTTGATGTTATGATATAGACACGTGAGGTACATACCAATAGGGGCATTGTACTCTATAATGGGTCTAATGAGTGACAAGTAGAGGGGAACAATAACCTTTTTTCCTGGATGAGAAACCTTTTGTGATGGTGTGCCACGTAGAAGGATTTCCTGACTACTGTGGTGATGTGATTATCAAAGGAGAGACTACTGTCCACCTGTGTCCCAAGGTCTCTTAGGTTGGTACTAGGCTATCTGCCCGAAGGCATTTATAAGCCTAGCCAGAATGTGTTGGCTTTTGCTGCCTCCTTAGATTAGTTCCCTGTGCCTCTGTCCAGCAGAGCCACTGAAGTGATCCCTGAGGTAAACTTTCTGTTTCCCATCCACTCATCAAGGTTTCTTTTGAAGAGTGTTAGCAAGGAGCTCTGCCTAATGTTGATTGGGATCTTGTTCCAAAGCATGGGAAGTTGCTGGGACAGGAATCTATCCCTCCAGCACGTCCTGTTTATTGTTGTGGTGAGGTTTTAGATCCCTAGAGCATGTGGCTCAAGGGAATAAAGTTTTCTTTAGGTGGAGCATGTCCATCAATTCTGGGTTAGACATGGCCTTGTATGTCAGACAGCGATCACCTCTGAGTAGGCGGTATGCAACCGAGTACAACTGGAGTCTCTTCAGTCGAGCTGCATAGGGTACCTGTTTGAGGCCAGTGATCCTCTTGGTGAGGTATTTATGTGGTCTTTCCAGCTGTTGCAGGTGTCTTGTAAGGTACATCACAAATGGGGCGTTGTACTCTATGATGGGTCTGATGAGTGATGAGTAGAGGGGCACAATGACCTCTTTTGATCTGGATGCGAACCCTTTTGTGATTAGGTGAGCCATGTTGAAGGATTTTCTAACCACTTTGGCAATGTGATTATCAAAGGTGAGATTACTATCTACCTGGGTCCCCAGATCCCTTATTATGTCTTCCGTATTTAGGGGACTACCACCTATGTGGTAGTTTGTGGGTACTTTGTTTTTTCCAAAGTGGATGACTACACACTTTTTGGCATTTAGCTTGAGGCCATGATTTTGACACCCGGTATCCATCTCACTGAGATCCTTTTGGAGGATGTCTGTGTCAGCCGGAGAGTCAATTATAGCCCCTAGTTTGCAGTCATCTGCGAACTTGGTCAGATGTAGTCCTCCTGTGCCTGCCTGTACCTCTGACAAGTATATGCCGAACAAGAGGGGTCCTAGAACTGAGCAATGGGGAACGCCACTTGTAATGGGTTTAGAGTCGGACCTAGCTCCCGCAACTCTCACCATATGGGTTCTGTCCGTGAGCCAGTTGGCAACCTATCTTGTGATGTAGGGGGTTATGTTCAGGCTGTTGAGCTTGTCTATAATACCAGAATGGGGAATGGTGTTGAAGGCCTTAGTGAGGACTAGGTAGGCTGTGTGGACCACCTTTCCCTCATCTATAGTCTTGGTAACTGTCTCAAAGAAGTCCACCAGGTTTAGGAGGCATGATTTGCCCTTAACAAAGCCAAACTGGGTAGGGTCCAGTGTTTGGAGGTCCAATGTCTCTGTTAATGAGTTCCATGATGATGCACTCCATAGTCTTGCAGACCAAGCTAGTCAGGCTTATAGGGTGATAGTTCCTGGGGTCTGTTGTGGCTTCACCTTTGAGGAGTGGAATAACTCTATGGGTATGTAGCCTGTGGAGAGGCTGAGTTTGAACAGTGTGTTTAGGTGAGGGGTTAGTTCGTCTTTGAGCTTGTGTAGGATGCAGCCTGGGACACCGTCCGTTCCCACTGATGTGTTTTTGGCTTTGGCGAGGGCTGTTTTAACCTGGGTGTCTGTGATTTCAGGGACTCTACATTCTTCTGGTATGGTTATGGGCCCTTTTGGGGGTGAGAGAGAGATGAAGTTTGCACTGAACCTGTCTGCCAGAATGTTGGTGATATCAGTCGGTTCAGTGTATTTTGTGCCATTCTGTACTAACTCCAAGCATTGCCACTTAGATTCTTGACATAGCTAAAGAATGCCTTGTGGTTATCTTTGGAGTCCTTGGCAATTTTTCTTTCAAAGCTCGCCTTGGATGATTTTATGAGGGATCGTAGTTTCTTGCTGATACTGATCAGGGATGTCTTCCCTTCTTGGGATTTTACTCTTTTCTGTACTAGTTTCTTCCTCCTATTGTATAGCGTGTTTATGGCTGGAGTCCACCAGACTGGTTTCCTTTTCTTGGAGGAGTAAGTCTTGGCTTTGCTTGGGATGGCATGATCCATGCATTCTTGTAACTGCCTATAGAATGCATTAGTAAAGGATTTTGCAGCTTGGACAGTGTTATCCTTCAGCATGAAGGCTTTCAAACTTTCCACCTCCATCTTAAGTAATGTGACATTTGCTTTTGAAAAGTTTTTCACAATGGTTTTCTTGTCCGGGGGTGGGGGCAGAATATGGATATCCAAAGTGATTTGTTTATGGTCAGATCTAACCAGTGAGGGATTGACCTCTGGTGATGACCAGGTCCAATATGTTGTCACCTCTGGTGGGAGTGTTGACCAGTTGAACCAGGGCTTTTGAGTTTATAAATTCTAGGAAAGGTTGGGCAAGGGAGTTAGTACTTGAGTAGTTCTCCCAGTTAATGTTTGGGTAATTGAAATCACCCAATACTAGGGTGTTTGGTAGGACCTTTGTTTCCCAGTGTTTTCAGAAACGTGGAATGGGGGTCCTGGGACATGGGTGATCTGTAGCAAACTACAATTTGAATTGCGGTTTTGCCCATTGTTAGTTGCACGTGGATGATCTCTGAAGCATTGTGCTGTGCCACTAACCTATCCTTAATGAATATGGATACGCCCCTGCCTTTTATATTTTGGTTTGGGTTCTGTGACCGAAATGTATGGTATGAGTTGTAGCCTGGTAGTGCAGGGGTGCTCTCTGGAGCCTTAAACCAGGTTTCTGTTACTGCACATATATAAATTTTCTCCATATTGAGGAGTGCCTCAAGTGTGTGCATTTTGAGGTTTAGACTTCTGGCATTGAGTAGCATTACCCTCAGTTTTTTGTTACTTGTGCTATTTATGGCACTGGGTTTTTCTTTTGAGCCTTGCCTAAAAAAGGCACTATGGGGGTGGCAAGAGCCTTGGCCACTATTTGAAAGCCTAAGGGTGACAGGTGCAAGCCATCTCTAGCGAAGCAGCGTGGCTTGTCGAGCATGTCATCCCAGGCAGACAGACACTGGATCCCCTTTGAAAGACACCAGAAACTTAGCCAATTGTTGAAATCGAGAATCTTTTCTTTATACCATGGTATCATTCTTGGTGAGGGCAGGATGATATTCAGGGTCAGGGTCATACTGGCCTGGGCTGTGTGATCAGAGAGCTCTTCCATGTCTCTCTTCATGTAGTCCAGGGAGGTACGGCTCAGGTCATTCACACCAACATGGACAATGACAGAGTCATATTTGTACTTGCTCTGGAATGACCGGAGTGCTTGTGTTATGTGGCGGATCCTGGCACCCAACAGACAGCTAACAGTAACCTTCTCCTTTTTCAGCCTAGTGAGTGGGACATCAGTATGCCTGACTATAGAGTCACCTATTACTAGTATGTTGGGTATGTTATTTTTGCCTTAAGGGCTGTGATTGCATGGCACACTGGTTTTGTGAAGTATGCGTTTCATGATTTGTGTTGGGGGGGTGGAGGTTTCTTGGATGTTTGCTTTGGAGGTCTCTGTTGGTTTTGCAGATTTTTATTTAGAGCCTCCAAGTATGTTTTCATGTATTTGTGTGTTTTTTGCCAGTGCTGGTTTAATGGGTCTATGTAAGACTGTTGGTGTGATGCAGGTGTTTCCCTTCTCCTCTTGACTGTGTGATCCAGTCTTGGGTTGAGAAAGCTTAGCCTCTAGTTTGGCTGTATAACTGCATCTCTCGCATGTATTAGTGTTTGGTGGTAGGAGGAGGGGGTTGTCTGCGTACATGAGGCAGTTGTAACATTGCCTCAAAATGCCCAGATTCAACAGTTGGACTGGAGTGTACACCTGAAACTGCCTTTTGGACATGCCTGGATAGGTACAGTGAACTGTTTTACTGGATGGCTGGTAAGATCGAACAGAGAGCCTTGTCCTTCTGTACAGTACAGGAGGGACTAGTGCTAGGGTTTATAAATTCTTGATATATGTTTTGAGCAAGTGCCGGGCTGAGAAATGAATGGCTTGAGTGCTTAAGTTGAAAGTTTGTCTAGTTCCAAGGGAAAAATTGAAGCGGAGACTGTGGAGCCGGGAATATTTTTACCCTAGCTAACTGGCACTGCCTGGTGTGCAAAACTGGGCAAATACGGTATTTATAACAGGGAAATGAAAGAGAAATTAGCCCAAAATGGCCAATAAACTACTAATTTCTGGGCTGAAACCACTCCTCCAGGGACAGATAGGCTGCTCAAAGCTTCCCTCTCTCACAGGTGAACAGAGAAACTTCCTTCTATCCAAGTAAGGTATGGTCCAACACAGATTTGTAACACAGCCCTGAATTAAGCACTAACCTGAAAACTGGACTATACTAGCTTAGAAAGGTGGGAAGCAAGTATATATATATATATATATTTTTTTTTCCAGAAAATAAAGCAGATGCACTCAAAAAAACAGTTTAAAAGCACAGAAAAAGCACAGAAAAGGATACTTATTGTTAATATATCACAAATCAGAGTTGTAGTCAATGCCCTCAGTAATGTAGGAAGAAACACAAATACAGTAAAAGCAGATGAATAAAGTGCAATTTTATATATATATATATATATATATATCAAACAATAGAAAATGAACAAACTGACTTAAACAAGTTACACAATTAACCAGAAAAAAGCTCAAAACTGAGCCCTGTTCCAGCAGTCTTCAATCAGGCAAGTTCTAACTGCACAGTCCTGCTTACTAGGGTGCAGGGGAACCTTCTCCAAAAAAACACTACATCTTATCACACTTTCAGTGTTAAGTAGACTACCACCTATGTGGTAGCTATGGGTACAGAGTTTTTACCAAATGGGATGACGATCCACTTTTTGGCATTGAGCCTGAGGCCATGGCTTTGACACCAGGCATCTGTCTCAGTGAGGCCCTTTTGTAGGATGTCCTCAACATTAGGAGTTTCGATTATGGCTCCTAGTGTGCAGTCATCTGCGAACTTTGTTAGCCAAAGACCTTCTGTGTTAGCCTGTACTCCAGAAAAGTAGATACCAAACAGGAGAGGACCCAGGACTGAACCCTGAGGTACTCCACTTGTCACTGGTCTGAAGTCGGATTTGCAGTCTGCTACTTTCACAGTGTGGGTTCTGTCAGTGAGCCAGTTGGCAACCCATCTTGTGACAGGGATTTATACCTAGTTTAGTGAGTTCATCTATAATCCCAGAGTGGGGGATGGTGTCAGAAACCTTGATGAGATCTAGATAAGCTGTGTGAACCACCTTACCCTCGTCTACAGCCTTGGTGACTGCTTCAAAGAAGTCTATCAGGTTTAGGAGACATGATCTGCCTTTTACAAACCCGAACTGGGTGGGGTCCAGAGTTTGGAGATTACCAATGTCTTTGTTTATAAGTTCCATGATGATACGTTCCATGGCCTTGCAGACCAGGCTCATTAGGCTAATGGGCTGGTAGTTTCCAGGGTCAGTGGTGGCTCCCCCTTTGTGGAGTGGGATAACTGTCACTGTGTGCCATTCAGTGAGCACAAAGCCTGAGGTGAGGCTATGATTGAACATGGTGCTAAGGTGGGGTGCCAGTTCATTCTGTAGTTCATGTAGAACGCAGCCTGGGATGTTGTCAGGTCCCATTGATGCTGTGATGTTCTTCGTGTTTCACTTTTGCAGTCATCACACATGGGTCATCTGCCTGCAGGTAGCCCTCAGTTGCCCGAATACCAGAGACTTAGTATTTCTGCGTCGGATGCTGTAGCTTCTTCCATGATGTCAGGGGTATAAAAACAGGCAGCCGATGCCATTACATCAGTCTTTCTTGCCGAGGAGGAGCCCGAAGCCGAAGCAGTTCACAAGTGCCAGTCGGCCACTACCTGAATTTTCGTTTTCAAGTTGAATAATCCTGAAGTCTTCTAAAGCTAAGTACCCCATTGGGGATCCTTTTTCCTTGCTCTAACCAATGGCAGAAAAAGTTAACAATTGTTTTGCCTGTGGAAAACAAATACCTCCCAGAGATTTTCATTCTTACTGCGTCACCTGTTTAGGCCCAGACCACACTGTCCCTCGCTGTCAGATGTTCTTCATGTTCCACTGTTACAGTCATTACATTTGGGTAATCCTGCTGGCAGGTTGCCCTCAGCCGGCCTGAATTCCAAAGTCTTTGGTCCTGCGTTGGCTGCTGTTGCCCCTTCCCTGACGTCAGGTCATCAGGGGTATAAAAGAAGCAGCTGACGCCATTTTCTTCAGTCTTTCTTGCCATGCGGTGCCCAAAGTAAAAGCAGTTCGCAAGTGCTGGTCGGCCGCCTCCTGAAGTTTTTGTGTTTGAGTTTCAGAACCAAAGTCTTCAATAAAGCTAAGTACCCCGTTGGGGAAACTTTTTTCTTGCTCCAGACTGATGTTCGAAAATGTTAATAATTGTATTACTTGTGGAAAGCAAATATCTCATAAGGATTTTCATTCTTACTGTATTCCTTGCCTAGGCCCTGATCACAACATTTCTGGTTGTCAATTTTGTGCTAGATTTAACCAACCCACTATTAAGCGTCTGTATACTTTTGCTTTAAAGTATTTTGGTAGCAGGTTTAATTATCCTAAAATGTCATCAGATAGCCATCCGACTACCAGAGTTTACAAAAAATACAAAGAAAAGGATAGAGAAAAACAACCGAGGCCCAAAACCAATGCCGAAGCTTCTCCTAAGCCAGTCGCCGGTTCTCAGTGAGGCGCTTTCGCAGCCCCTGACACCCGCTACTTTAGAGTCGCAGGCCGCTACCGACACCCACGTGGAGTCGGCCATGCCAATGGATACTCAAAGTATTGGAGCCCCAGACGGGTCCGGAGCCACTGAGCAGGTACCGGCTTCTGAGGGTGTATTCAGACCACAACATCTTTACATTAGAACAACTTCAGCTTCAAAGACAAAGACTAAAGCAGCTTCTAAAGCAAAGTAACAAACTCATGAGCCAGATGTTCAGGCCTCTATGCCCAAAAAACAGATTAAGATGGCCGAAGACCTGATTACCTTGATCAGTGGTTCCCATCCACCTCCTGATAAGAGGCCTAGGCAAGACGCTGACTATGAATCTTCAGATCAAGTTTCTATTTCTTCTGATTCCTCTTCTGATCAGGGATATTCTTTACCCCCCCATGAGGATTCTGATGCTGAAGAATCCATACCTTCAGCATCCCCTCCTGAGGATTATTCCTTTGGGGAAACCTTGCATACCATGAGGGAGCATTTTCACTGGGAAAGCCAAGATTTGTCAGAATCTAAAGAGAGGCTCAGGGATTTCCTTTTACTACCACAGCACAGGCCTCTAGCCATTCCCCCTGTGTTAGACATTGTAGATGATGCGTTTTCGGAGTCTAGTTTGACCCCTGACTCCTTACCTCCACTCCTGTTAAGCCTGACAGATATTACAGGGTTCCTGACTCTCACACACATTTCTTTTTAAAAACCCTGCTGCTGACCCAGAAACTATTTCACAGGGTCCCAAGGGAGTTAAGGTCTCTACAGCAAAAAACCCAACCCCCTCTGACAGAGATTCAAAGGCACTGGATAGACGGGGGGAAAAAGTTTACACATCTGCAACTTTGGCTATAAGGGCCTTAAACTGTCAGTTTCATATGCTCAAGTATCAGCAACATCTCATGGGATTGCTTAAACAAAAAATGATGTTAAATTCTGAATGTGCTGAAAACAAGGAAATGCAGGATTTATTGCATGCAGCTGAACAAGTTGGAAAGCATACTTTGCAATGTGGTTTTGATTCTTTGGAGGCCTCCTGCAGGGCCGCAGTTACGGGTTCTGTAATTAGGAGGCATGCTTGGTTAAAGGAAGAAAATCTGCCTGATCATATTAAAGTTAAGTTACTAGATGCACCTTTACAGCATGACACTTTGTTTGCTGCTAAGGCAGAAGAGGTGTTAAAGAAAATGGAAGACAAAGCTAAATCTATGCAAACTGTTAAAGAGTTTTTACAAGTACAACCACCTAAGTTTAGTAGACACTGGCCTACAAAAAATTGGTCCTTTCCTATGTCAGACAGACCTCAAAGGCGCAAGGTTCTTATAAGAAAAACAATGGGGTGCTTCTACCTCTAAAGCTGGAGAAGATAAAGCACAAACATACAGAAAGCAGTCTCCATGACTTTCCCCTGCCTGCACCAAGCACTTATCTTCTGGCAGCACTCTTAGGGGGAAAATTAGCACTTCAAAATTGGCACATTATAACCCAGGACAAATGGGTTCTAAATATTGTGCTACAAGGCTACAAATTCCATTTCCATACTCTGCCAAAGGCAAATGGTTTGCCAGATCTGCCAAAAAAATCAATGGGCAGAGGCACAAAAACAAGTTTCATCCCTCATGGACATGGGGGCCATTCAGCAAGTACCAGAGCAAGAGCGGGGACAAGGATTTTACTCAAGACTATTCTTGGTACCCAGAAAGGACAAGGCCTGGAGGCAGATAACTGGACCTATCCATTCTGAACACATTCCTGGATATTCCAAAATTCAAAATGTTGACTTTACAGCAGCTTCTGCCCATGCTGGGCAAGAATTCTTGGCTTGTGACTTTAGACCTAAAAGAGGCATACCTGCATGTTCCAATCAGACAATCGTGCAGAAGATACCTCAGATTCAAGGCTGGCTTAATGCACTCTGCACTGCCCTTTGGCTTATCTACTGCGCCCAGGGTCTTTACAAAGTGCCTGGCACCAGTAATTGCATTCTGCAGACAAAGAGGAATACAAATATACCCTTACGTGGACGACTGTCTAATTCAAGCAGAGAACAAGGACACTTCTTCAACATCTGGCATTTGTGAAAAGACTTCTAACATGCCTAGGGTACACAATCAGTGAAAAGAAATCAAAACTAGTACCCTCTCAAGATATAACATTCCTGGGTGCAAGCTTGAATACAACTTCCCAGATGGTTTATCTCATGCCAGACAAACAAAAGCAACTGACTACCTATTTCACAATGTTGGCAACAAAGGCCCAGTTATCTGCAAGAAAAATTCTGCAGGCTTTGGGTTTCATGGCATCCTGCATCCTACTAATTCCATATGCAAGACTGCATATGAGGAAACTTCAATGGTACCTAAAAAGTGTTTGGACTCAACATTGCTACAGCCTGGAAACAATGATTACTCTCATTCCCTGCCTGCAACAGGAGTTTCTATGGTGGGCCAAGGCTTGTCACCAGAACAAGGGACAGCCATTCACATTACCCCCAGCCAGGCAGACACTAACAACGGATGTATCAGATTATGCCTGGGGAGCCCACATGGCAGGAAGATGCATTCAGGGCACATGGACCTCAAACCAAATGCATCTATATATCAATCAAAAAGAGATGCTAGCTGTTCAAAATGCCCTGACAGCCTTCAAGGACCTACTTCATCTGGGACAACTACTGATGACAGACAACACCACGGTCATGTGGTATATAAACAAGCAGGGGGGCACACATTCTTACCCCCTTTGCAGACTAGCCATGACATTGTGGGACACAGCTTTGACTTACCAAGTACATTTGCAGGCACAATTCCTGCCAGGAAAGGAAAATACTCTGGCAGATGAACTAAGCAGAAACCTCATGGATCCTGAGTGGCAGCTGGATCCACAAGTCTTCAGCATGATAAGGAAATGGGGATGCCTGGACAAAGATCTATTTGCCTCCCCTCACAACTACCTACTAAAAAGATTCTGCACAAGTACTTATCACAGACAAGCATGGAAAGTGGACGCCCTATCTTTCAGCTGGAAAAACTTATCAGTATATGCTTTCCCTCGACTGCCTCTCCTCCCCAAGGTATTCCTAAAGGTCAGACAGGAGAAGCCAAAGATGATACTGATTGCCCCAGACTGGCCCCGCCAGTACTGGTATCCAATCCTAAGGAACTTGTCTCTTTACCCAGCTTGGACCTTACCTCAATTACCTCGTCTGCTGTCCCAGCAAAACAATCAGATCCTGCACAGCCAACTCAGGAAATTAAACCTGACAGCATGGCGGATAATGTAGTCATACAAAAAACACCTCTCAGCAAAGCTGTGATGGATGTCATTCTGGAAGCCAGAAGGCCTAGTACAAGAAAGTCTTATACTGGAAAATGGAAGAGATTCTGTGCTTGGAACCAGGCACAAGGAACTGATCCAACTGTACCAAATATTCCTCAGATTTTGCAATACCTAACTGAGATGCTGGACAAAGGCCTATCCTTTTCTTCAATTAAAATTCATGCCTCTGCCATTTCGGCTAATTACAATACAGAGCCACCATTTTTTTTCTCATCCCTTATTAAAGCAGTACCTCAGAGGAGCCAAAAAGTTTAAGGCCTCCAAGGAGATCACCAATACCTGCATGGGACCTCAACTATGTCTTGGAAAAGCTCACCCTGCCTCCTTTTGAGCCAGCAGCTACTGTTGATATAAAGTTTTTATCTTGGAAAACAGCTCTGCTCCTAGCAATTACTTCTGCAAGACTAGATGTTAAGTTGTCTATCTCGCCTTCATTCTTGCTGGATGGGTTCGGAGCCGACCTCGGCTCCGACTCGGCCACTCTAAAAGCTCGAGAGTTGGTTCCACCGGCTCGAGGCTCCTATATCCCACAATGCTAGGCGAGTTACCTCAGATCTCGTTTGCGCTACAGCTTGAGGTTGGTTGCTTCTACCGGTTCCTGGTGAGTGTTAGCTTTTATACTAAAAAGTTATTCTTTTTCCCCTTTAACCTTAATTCTTCACAAATTAGTGTAGAATATAGTTTTTATCCCGACCCTATTTTTCCCGTTTTCTTTAAAAGAACGCTGGTTCTTCCCTTGGGCCTTTGGCCTTCCCTTCCTTAGGGTGTGTTTGTGTAGTTTCTTTAACTTTTTTGTGCTTAACTCCTAGTATTTTTACTAAAATTATTATTTTTAGTATTAATAATTTTTCTGACAGGGTATAACTGTGTGTTTGGTGTGTGTTAGTGTACACCTGTCAGTTAGGATAATGTCAAAGGAAGCAAAGGTCTCTGGATTCAAGAAGTGTGATGCGTGCTGTCAGAAAATGTCTCTGACAGACGCTCACACTTCTTGTGTCTACTGTCTGGGGCCTTTGCACCTGCAGGACTCCTGTGCTGTGTGCCATGGCTTCAGCCCCAGGGTCCTGCAGGAGAGAAAGAACAAGTTAATTTTGAGAGGCTTGTTAAAACCAGAGGATTCCCTGTCAGTTTCAACAGGGAAGCCCTCTAAGGCATCGAGGTCTTGGCTCCGGCTTCTGAGCCGAGACCTCAGGTTGTTCAACCTTTGCCTTTATCGGCTCCGGCTGGAGCCGATAAGACTCAGTCCACAGTTTCTGTGGCTTCCTCGGCTCGGCGAGCCGAGGTTATCGAGTACCTGTGTCGGCTCCGACAAGATCTTGAGCCGACAACCAGAAAGAGGTCTAGGTCACCTTCTCTTGGCTCCGTTCATTCGGCTCCAGGATCTCCCCTGCTGTCTGAACGGAGCCAAAGGTCTCATTCCTCTAGGTCATTGAGGCTTTCCGATCATGACCTTCAGAGGGTGGTGAGTCGACTACTTAAGTCCGAGGCACTTGCCCAGATGCTTCAGAGCCCGACTCATCAGTCGGTGCCTGCCCGTCCATCAACTCTTTCCTCCTCGACTCTTTTGAGTTCGGGCCGGGTCGTGTCGGAACCGAGACTGTGGTCACCGGAGCCGAGACAATTGTCTTCGGCTCCGTCCGGCTCCGTTTTCTTCCGTGGAGGAATCTCGGCGCCGGACTTCCTGTCGGCTCGGGGTGAGTGGCATCGGACCCTTGTCCGACCCCTCTCCCTCGGTGCTTGGCGCTGGTGAGTTCGGCTCCGACATCGGCCTCGGAGCCATCACTGTCGGTGCCGAGGGGTCCTTAGCTCCTCGGGCGGGGACCTCTGGCTCTGCCTGACAGGGGTGCTTTCAAGGTCATGCGGAGTGTGTTAGAGCCTGGCTCTACTCCACAGTCGGCTCCGTCAGCCCCTCCCTCTATGCTGCCTCAGGGTAAGTCGACTCACTCCCTCATCCCGGACCGCAGAGAGCCAGCTCCTCAAGAGCCCCTTTGGGATTTCATCCTCTTCGAGGCCTCTCCTGATTTGGCAGAAGAGCCCCTCGGAAGAGGAAGTGCAAGAGGAAGCACATTGACTCACCTGAGTCTATCACGTCGGACACAGATCTGGATGATTCTGAGGGTTCCCCGTTCCCCTTCTGAAGATGTCTCATTTGCAGACATTCTGGAGATCCTTAAACAGAGGGAAATTGGCCAGCCCTCAACCCCTCAGAGGAGAATCTGTGTATCTTGAGGCGTTTGGCTCGTCCTTCCACCTCCTGGGTGTCCCCCTTGACCCCCTCATGCAGGTGGTTGCTAAAAGGCATGGGCGGCTCCTGATTCAGTGGACCCCACTCCCAGGAGACCCTCCAAATTCATCACAGCTCCATCAGACAAGCAATTTTTATCAAAAGGAGTTTCTGTGGATGCTATGGTGGTAGCTGCCACAAAGAAGGAACTGGCTGATCCTTCAGTGCCTGTCCATCCACCTAACAAGGAATCTAGGTCCATGGATAGGTACGGGAAGCGGATGTTCTCCTCAGCGACATTTACCATGCGTTGCTGAATTACCTGTGCCATTTCACTCGTCTTCAAAGGGACTTGGTCAAGGAAGCGAGTGAGATGTTGAAGGACCCTACAGCTGCGGGGTTCAAGAAAAATGAACACGCAGCTGGCTATCCTTAATTCCATTTCCAACTCCTCCATGCGCCTCCTCTCTTATGCGGCCGATGGAGCGAGCAGAGCAGGAACAGGGTAGCCTTACGTAGGCACGCCTGGATGCGGCTATGCAACTGCGGAACCTTTCAAGGCGTCTTTCACGAACTCCCCTTTTGATGGATCATCTCTTTTTGGTCCTCAAGTGAAAGAAACCCTGACTAGGTGCGAGACTGATGGCAAGACCCCTTTCAAGATGTCTTTCACGAACTCCCCTTTTGATGGATCATCTCTTTTTGGTCCTCAAGAAAGAAACCCTGACTAGGTGCGAGACTGATGGCAAGACCCTTTCTGCCGTCGGAGTCCGTTTTTCGACTCCTTCTAGGCCTTACCCCAAAGGCCAGAAGGGTGGAAAGATGTGGTTCCGTAAACAATCTCAAGGGACTTCGCCGGACGCACAGAGTCGTTTTCCTACCAGAGGCAGAGGTGGGAATAACAATGGTAGGTCGCCCTAGGGGCAGGGGGTCCGCAGAACCAGGGCAATCGGGAAGCCTTTCCTGACAAGCCTTTTCAGCATCCCTGAGGTGTTGCCCGACTGCCCATCTTCGGAGGCAGTCGGGGGAAGATTGTCACTGTACCCAGAAGCCTGGCTATCCTTGACACAAGACAAATGGGTACAGTCCATCATTTCTGAAGGTTATTCTATCCCCTTTCTTCGTTTTCCAAATCAGTCAAAAATCCCTTCCAGATGTTCCACCGCTCAAAGGGATATAGCAGCTTTGGAAATTTCAAAACTGCTTGCAAAAAGAGCTATTCAGCCAGTGTCAGCAGATCAACAAGGATCCGGAATCTACTCAAGGTTCTTTATAGTTCCAAAGAAAACAGGGGACTGGAGACCAATTTTGGATCTCAGTATCTTGAACAGATCGGTCAAGAAAACAAGATTTCGGATGGTCATGCTGCAATCCATTCTTCCCCTATTGGGAAAAGGAAACTGGATGTGCTCTATAGACCTTCAGGACGCACTATCACATAAAATGAACAGGCGCTCAGAAGATTCCTCCCCTTCAGGCTGGGAACCACACATTTTCAATTCAGGGGCCCGCCCTTTGGTCTCACCACTGCCCCGGTGTTTACCAAATGCATGGCAGTGGTAGCTTCTCACCTGAGACGACAAGGATTCCAGGTGTTTCCATATTTGGACGACTGGCTCCTCACAGCTCCCACCAAGCATCTCCTTCTGATGGCCAGAGATTACACTTTTCGTCTGTCAAAAACTGGGTATCTCAATAAATTGCGAAAAGTCTGTTTTGTCGCCTTGTCGCTATTACCTACATAGGCTAAATTTAGATACTGTAAACATGTCTGCAACACTAACGAACCAAAGGATATCAGACATTCAAAATTGGTGTCACTTCTTCTCAACAACAACAGAGCCAAAGCCAGGTTAGTTCTAAAGGTGTTGGGAATCATGGCAGCGCCATACCTCTCCTCCCATTGGCCAGATACCACATGCGGATCCTTCAGTGGATGCTCTTTCTCAATGGTCATACCAGGAACTTCCAATGTCTCACACCATTATGATCACATGGCGTGCAAAAGCATCTCATGTGGTGGATGTCTTCCCCAGCTCCTGTTGGGAGACCATTTGTTCCACCTCCTCCGGTTGCTACTCTGACAACGGATGCCTCCCTGATCGGGTGGGGGCATTATCAGGGCAGGACAGTCCAGGAACATGGCAACCAAACGAATGCCACTTGCACATAAATGTTCTGGAGATGAGAGCAGTGCTTTTAGCGTTGCAAGCCCTTCAAGACTCTCTTCCCTTGGGAACGATTGCAATCCAGACAGACAATATGTCTGTAGTGTGGTACATCAACAAACAAGGCGGAACCAGATCATACCCCTGTGTCGAAGCACTCAGACTGTGGCAATGGGCGATTTCTTCTCAGCGTTTTCTGATAGCAACGCACATCCCGGAAGTCCAATCACATTGCGGACAAGTTGAGCAGAGCTATTCTCATGCCTCACGAGTGGTCTCTGAAAGACTCTGTAGTGAGAGATATTTCTCAAGTGGGGTCAGCCTTGCTGCGATCTTTTTGCTACTCCCCAAAACAGCAAGTGCAGAGAATACTTCACTCTATTCCCTTTACCAGGCCAACCCAGCAGGGACGCTAGTCCAAGTTTGGCCCGGGGACTTCTGTATGCATTTCCTCCTTTCCCACTGATCTCTCAAGTAATACAGAAAGCTATCGCTCAGAAGGCCTCATTGATCCTCATTGCTCCTTACTGGCCTCGACAAGTGTGGTTCCCCTTTCTACATCGATTTCTTTTTGAGCGACCTTGGAATCTGGACCTAGTTCCAGATCTTTTGATCCATCAGTCGGGTCAGTTTCATCGCTCCCTCCCCTCTCTGAACCTCACTGCTTGGTTCCTCCACTTCCAACCGTAGCCAGGCTTCCTCAATTATCTCACTCTGTTAGAGATATTTTGATAGCTTCCACTAAATCTTCCACTCGAAAGATTTATTTGAGTAAGTGGAAACGCTTCTCATATTGGGCACAAGGAAAGGACATAGATCCTTCCACCGCTTCCATCCAACTAGTCCTTGATTTTCTTGCTGAACTCTTCCATGCAGGTTCATCTCCATCTACTCTTAAGGTTCAATTGGCAGCTATTTCTAATTTCCATGTGGGTATTTCTGAATCTGCCCTAATGTCCCAAACTCTGCAAAGCCTTTTGAAAGGAGTTTTCTTCTCAGACCTCCTGTAAGAAATCCTCCTTCTCCTTGGGACCTAAATTTAGTTCTTGCTTCTTTGATTCTTCCCCTTCGAACCTGCAGCTTCATGTTCCTTAAAGTTATTATCATGGAAAACTCTCTTTCTGGTGGCTATCACATCAGCTAGAAGAATTTCAGAACTTCAAGCACTCAGTTGTCGTTCTCCTTACCTTGTGTTCCATAAGGACAGAGTTTCCTTACGAACTAACCCGTCCTTTTTGCCTAAGGTGGTTTCAACATCAAATCTAAACCAATGCATTGACCTCCCTGTCTTTCCCGGATTATTCAAATAGGTCTGAACAAAAATTACACTACCTGGATGTTCATCGTCAATTAAGGTACTACTTGGACAGGACGAAACTATTCAGAAAATCTGATCAGCTGTTTGTCTCCTATGGAAAGCAGAAAGGGACTTCCAGTTTCAAAGGTATCTTTATCCAGATGGCTAACATCTCTGATTACCCTTGTTTATGAGATTAGACACCAAAACTGCCTAATAAACCTAAAGCCCATTCCACCAGAGCTTTGGCTACTTCTCTAGCCTTCCAAGACAGACTGCCTATTGACACCATTTGTGCAGCGGCTACTTGGGCTACTCCTCACACTTTTATTTCCCATTATAAGTTGGATTTAGCTTCTAGGCATAGAGCTAATTTTGGTTCCACTGTTCTCAGGAGTCTGTTCCGTTAGGCCACCGGGACAAGGTGCTAGGGACGCGGTCCCATCCAGCAAGAATGAAGCGAGATAGACAACTTAACATATAGAAGTTATGTTCTTACCATAACGTTCCATGTTAGTTGTCTTCTTCTCGCCTTCTTCTTCGTCCCACCCTCCTTCCCCTGGCCTGGACAGACCTAGAGGAGTTGTGATCGTGACCTCTCTTTCTACCACCTCTTTCTTAGTCATATGCTATTATGCATATTTTCTTGTTTCAGGATAGGTCACCCTTTTCTTCCTGCTGTTAGAGGTGGATTCTGTTTCAGTTATACTGTTTTTGATATAAGCTGGGTTAGCTTACAAACGAGATCTGAGGTAACTCTCGCCTAGCATTGTGGGATATAAGGGGAGCCTCGAGCCGGTGGAACCAACTCTCGAGCTTTTAGAGTGGCCGAGTCGGAGCCGAGGTCGGCTCCGAACCCATCCAGCAAGAAGAAGGCGAGAAGAAGACAACTAACATGGAACGTTATGGTAAGAACATAACTTCTATTTTCAGAGCTACAGGTGCTCATGGCTGTGGAACCTTTTATTATTTTTTATCCAGACAATCTCTCTGAGAACAAACCCAACATTTATGCCTAAAGTGGTGTCCAGTGTGGCTCTTAACCAAACTATTCATCTGCCAACTTTTTATCCAAATACACAGAACAAGGGGGAGAGAATTCTGCACTCTTTGGATGTACACAGACAGCTTAGATTCTACTTGGACAGAACCAAAGCTTTCAGGAAGACAGAGCAATTACTAGTGGCATATGCTGCAGGATCACAAGGAAAGGCTATCTCAAAGCAGACTCTTTTGAAGTGGATAGGCCACTGCATTCGTTTGTGCTATTCACACCATGGCAAGCCAGTGCCTAAGGGCATTAGGCCACATTCCACCAGAGCTGCAGCCACTTCAGCAGCCTTTCTCAGGGCAGTACCAACCAGAGACATTTTAGAGGCGGCTACTTGGAGTTCAGTGCACACCTTTACAAAGCATTACCATCTGCCATTCTACTTTAAATCCAGGGCAGGCTTTGCCACTGCAGTTCTGCAGGGCCTCATAGCCACTCCTAATGCTGTTTAGCTCCCACCTCCCAACCATAGCTTTGGGACTCTACCCACACGTAATGACTGCAACAGTGAAACACGAAGAACATAGTACAGTTGTGATCACTTACCATAAATGTAGATGTTCAAGTGTATTCACTGTTTCTGTCCAGGTTACCCACCCATCATCCCCCTTTTTTCTATGGGTCTTATCTTTCCTTCTCTGATTTATACAACCTATGTGGTGTATAATGAAGGTAACATTTATATTGGTGCATTTTTTGATTTATATATATAAAATTTGGCTACCCTTTCAGGGGGCAACTGACATCTGGGGCAAGAAAAACTGAAGAAAATAGTGTTGGCTGCTTCTTTTATACCCCTGATGACCTGATGTCAGGGAAGGGGTGACAGCGGCTGGCACAGGACCCAAGACTTTGGAATTCAGGCCGGCTGAGGGCAACCTGCCAGCAGGATTACCCAAATGTAATGACTGTAACAGTGAATACACTTGAACATTTACATTTATGGTAAGTGTACACAACTGTACTTTTTGTGCCTTGTTTAACACCCAAACCATTCATCATCGGGCTATCTTTGTCGCTAAATTCTTTTGCTCTCAATCTCCGTATTCTGAAATGGCTTCGGTAAGCGATCTGTCTACCAATCATTTGAAAAAATGTATGGATAAAATCAGAGACAGACCGCATAGGTCCAACACTGTCGACGATGCTTCTGTTAAGCTAGTTGCCAGTCTGCCGGTACTCAATGAGGTGCCTTTGCAGCCCCTGATGCCCACTTCTCTGGATTCGCAGGCCTCTGTTGAGACCCATTTGGAGTCTGGTATGCCGCAAGATGCTTCTTCGACATTGGAACCAGCGGATGTCTCTACCTTAGATGGGTTCGGAGCTGCTATGCAGGCACCGGCTTCTGAGGGAGTTTTTCATCCTACTGATATCCAAATCAAACCAACTTCAATTTTAACCAAAACTACCGAGTTTCTTAGGCCCAGAGTACGCCCTACACCTAGAAAACCAATGACCAAAGCACATGCTCAGGCACCCATGCCACAAAAACAAATGCTTAGAATGGTTGAAGACCTCATTATGCTGATTAGGGGAAGCCAGCCTTGCCCTGCTAAGAGACAAAGAATCCAGTCCACTTCAGGTTCTACAGACCTGCAGTCTGATAACTCTGACCTTTCTGATTATGAAGACATGCCGTTATCCTCCTATGAGGATTCCGATGCAGAGGAATCCATTCCCTCTGCCTCCCCTCCAGAGGATTTTTCTTTTGGTGAAACCTTGCATACCTTAAGAGAGCATTTACATTGGGAATGCCAAGACTATCCTCAGTCAAAAGAGACTCAGAGAATTTTTAGAGTTGCCTCAGCACAGGCCTTTAGCTAATCCCCCTGTCCTGGATGTTATGGATGATGTTTTCATGGAATCCAGTCTTACCCCAGACACTTTACCTCCTGCCCTTAGGAAACCAGACAGGTGCTACAGAGTACCTGATTCTCACAAGTTTCTTTTCAAGAATCCTACTGCTGACCCAGAGATCATTTCCCAGGCACCTAAAGGTATTAAGGCTACTACAGCAAAAATCCTACCCCTTCAGACAGGAATTCCAGAGCTTTGGACAGATGGGGTAAGAAGGTATACACCTCTGCAACTCTTGCTATCAGGGCATTGAATTGCCAATTTCACATGCTGAAATACCAGCAACATATTATGGAACTTATTAAACAAAAAGTGGTAGCCTTTCCAGATTTGTAGAAAATAAAGAAGTGCAGGGACTTATACATTCTGCAAATCAAGTAAGCAAGCAACCATACTTTGCAGTGTGGCTTTGATGCACTAGAAGCATCTTGCAGGGCAGCAGTCACTGGCTGTGTACTGAAAAGATATGCTTGACTGAAGGAGCAGACCTTGCCAGATCATGTCAAACCTTAATTACTAAATGCTCCTTTGAATAAGGACTGTTTGTTTGGCACAAAAGCAGAAGTTCTTAAAAAGATGGAAGAAAAGGTTAAATCTATGCAAACTGTTAAAGAATTCCTACAAGTGCAACCACCTAGATTCAGTACGCATTGCTCTTCAAAACAGTGGTCCTTTCCAGCCCCATCAAGGCCTTCCCAAACAAGACCCAGGGGAAACAGACCACCCAGACTACACTCTCCGGGTATGCAGAGATCTAAGCAATGGAGTGCCCCCACCCCTAAAGCAGGGAGTGATAAGCCACCTCCTCATGGAAAAAGCTCACAATGACTTCTCAACTCTACTTCCCAGCCTTACCCAATTACTGGTGCCCCTAGGAGGAAAACTTGCCATTCATACAAAAAACTGGATGTCCATCACTCAGGACTGATGGGTCCTAAACATTGTATCCCAGGGGTACAAATTTTATTTCCATTCACTACCAACCCCATGCAGGTTTCCAGACCTTCTTCCAAACCAGTGGGCAGAGGCTCAAAACCAGGTACCTTCCCTGCTCAACATCAGAGCTATTCAGCCTGTTCCAGTAGAACAGAGGGGTCAAGGATTCTACTCCAGACTGTTCCTGGTACCCAGGAAAGAGGGCTGTTGGCACCCAATCCTAGATCTTTCAATTCTCAACACCTTCCTGATGGTAACAAAATTCAAGATGCGTACCCTGAGACAGCTTCTCCCTATGTTAGCCAAGGATGCCTGGTTAGTCACCTTAGACTTAAAAGAAGCCTATCTGTTCTCTGCACTTCCCTTTGGCTTATCTACTGCACCCAGAGTATTCCCAAAGTGCCTAGCTCCAGCCATTGCATACTTCAGGCATAGTAATTTGTAGCTTATTTAGTGCTTACAAGTTCTGAACAAGTGCTGAGCTCAAAGAAACAGATTTGAGTGCTAAAACTAAAAAATCTGGCTAGTTCTAAGGGAAAGTTTGAAGGGCAGACTTTATGGCACCGGGAATAGTTTAACCCAAGGTAAGCGGCGATGCATAAAGTGTATTTTGTTTTAATATAACAGTAGCAAATGATTTAAACAAATTAACCAATAAAAAGCTAAAAACCTAGCCCTGTTCCAGAAGTCTTCGATCAGACAAGTTCTAACTGCACACTCCTGTCAAAAAAAAAAGATGGTCTGGATTAGTGCTCAAGTTATACAAACAAAGCTAGATTCAGCAGGTATGACTTTAGTCTATGCTACAGCAAACAAGGTGTACCAATTACAGAAAGAAACAGTTCAAATAAGCAGGCACAATAAGCCTTTAACCAGAAACTCCCAGCTCAGAAGGGCAGAATCTACCCTCTCCTCCCACAAGAGTGCAGACCACACCTTCTTAATGTAAAATAACTGGCCTGAAGCCCAAGTGCTTTAACTATAACTAATACACTTTTAGAATAACAGACACTGAGCCTTCAATCAGCAATTCCCAACTTAGAAGGATGTAAGTGATCTGTCCTGCCACAACAGTGCAGACCACAACCCTTCTTAATGTAAAACAACTGGTCTGGAACCCAAGTGCTTAAACCAAGAGGCTTAGCATAATGGTTACAATTTAATTGGGCTACTACCAAGCAGTAATAAATGGAGCAAAAATAATATCATTGATTACTTTTAAGAAGATGCAAAAGCAAAATAAAGTGCAATTTTTTTTTAGTAAAGTGCAAGGAGAGAGAAAGAAGGAACAGAAAAATTCAGGGTTAAGAACCTAAGTGGGTTAGCCTTCTCAAATGTTCTCTCTCTATTAAGTAGAGTGAACAGACTGGAGGGGTGTCCCAGATCAAATTTACAGTAGGGGTGGGCAACTGCAAAGCCACCAACTATAACAACACTACAAGAATAGGGTGGGAAGGGGAAAAACAGTTTCAGGACAGATGAGAAACATAAAACAATGCCAGAAAATATATAAAATAATTCAGTCAGGCAAAATTAAGACATTGCAGAACTCTTTTTTTTTTTTTTCAAAACATTCTTTATTTCGTTTTATAGTTAACAAAATGACAATCCAGACAACATAGCAGGTGATAGACAACAGAAATTCTGTATAAGCATTATTATACAAATAAATAAAAAATAACCTAATAACCTATATACATAAGTGCCATTAACTATGATAAGGAGAAGAGAATACTGCTGCAGAGAGAAAAGGGAAAGAAGGAATATAATGACTCCAAATAACAAAACATTAAAATATAACAAGAAACTTAGTGTATAAATTATCAGAACCCTCCTCGGAACCTCTTGCTAAACATAAAATAATGAGGCAAAGCCCATGTCAAGATGCAGTATGGAGGGATTAACTTAGATTAAGGGGACATTGCAGAACTCTGAAAGGTTAAAATGACAAGAAATATACTTATCAATCAGCAATATATTTCCAGATTGTTTGATAATCAAATTCCAGCCAGAACACCAGGAGTTTCCAACAGTGAGCTTTATAAAGTTGTAAAAAATCTTTTAATCCAGCCATTAACTGCTTTGTATCATAAATTTCAATAAAGGTAAGTAACGCCTTCATTCCAAACTGCAGTTAGATTTCTAAGGCCCAGACTCATGATAATGAACTTCTGAGCCAGCCATCTCCCAGACCCATAGCCATTCCTCTTATGGACATGGTTCTGGATGATGTCTTTGAGGACATCACTCTGCATCCTGAGACCCTTTCTCCTGCTGCTAAGAAGCCAGATCATTTCTATAGAGTGCTTGAGAAGTACACATAAACCCATAGGCTGATCCCTCAGTGGTGTGCACAGAATCAACCATGGCAGCCACAAAGGGTGCCGCCAGAAGCCCTTTACCAAATGACAGAGTGCTGGATAGATTTGGTAAAAAGAGCTACCCTGGCCATGAGGGCTGTTAATTCCATGTATTAAAGTACATGGAGTCTTTACAGGAAAAGATCATTGCTAAGTCAGAGAGAATTTTAGACAAGAGTCTGTAGAGAGACACAGTAGACAGCTGTAGTAGCCCATCAGGTGTCCAGGCACTCACTGAAATGTGTCTATCCTGCATTAGGTGGTTCTGTTGCACATAGACCTGCCTAGCTGAAAACACAACCACCATCAGACTACGTGATTGTGGAACTCCTTGATACGCCATTGAATAAGGAGCTCCTCTTTGGTACACCAGCTGAGGAAGCTTGTTTTTAGAAGAGACCACTTCTGTGAATTCACAGACCGTTGCCGAGACCCTTTCAGAGTCCAGTATGCTGAGAGACTTTTCTTCGACTAAGGATCCTGCGGATGCCACTACCTTGGATGTGTCCAGAGCTGCTGAGCAGGCACCGGCTTCCGAGGAAGTACTTCGCACTACTGATGTTCGACTCAGACCGACGACTTCTTTTGCATCTTCAGTTCTTTCAAAAACTACATAGTTTTTAAGACCCAGGGTATGTACCGCACCCAAAAAAATGACACAAGCCCAGCCATCCATTTCCTTGCCTCAGTCCCAAATGCTTAATATGGCGGAAGACCTTATAATGTTTATTAGGGGAGGCCAAGCTACCCCTTCCAAAAGAAAAAGAGACTTGTCTCCCAATAGTTTTATCTGAACAGGAGTCTGAGGACCCTGATGCATCTGAATATGAAGATATGCAACCTCTCTCTGCTTATGAGGATTCTGATGCAGAGGAATCCATCCCTTCAGCCTCCACCTGAGGACCTTTCCTTTGGGGAAACCCCCCATACCTTGAGAGCATTTCCAATGGGAAAGTCAGGACTACCCTCAAGTCAAAAAAAGAGACTCAGGGAAGTCTTAGATCTACCACAGCACAGACCCCCTGGCTATTCCTCCTGTCCTGGATGTTGTAGATGATGTTTGTATGGAATACAGACACCCTCCCTCCTGCTCCCAGGAAACCTGACGGGTATTACAGAGTCCCTGATTCTCTCAAATTTCTTTTCAGAAATCCTTCTGCTGATCCCGAGGTAATCTCTCAAGGACCTAAAGGAATCAAAGCAACTTCAGCTAAGAATCCCACCCCCTCGGATAGGGATTCCAGAGCATTAGATAGATGGGGTAAAAAAGTATACACCTCTGCTACTCATGATATTAGAGCATTAAATTGTCAGTTCTGTATGCTCAAATTTCAACAGCATACCATGGAACTTCTCAAACAAAAAATATCTACTTTTCCATCTTGTGCAGAAAATAGAGAGTTAATGCATTCTGCAAGTCAAGTTAATAAGCACACCTTACAATGTGGCTTTGATGCCCTAGAAGCATCTTGCAGGGCAGCTGTCACTGGTTCTGTCCTTAGAAGACTTGCTTGGCTTAAAGAACAGACCTTGCCAAATCAAAATTATTGGACACACCTTTGAACAAAGACAATTTATTTGGCAACAAGACAGAGGTGGTCTTAAAGAAGATGGAAGAAAAAGCTAAATCTATCCAAACTGTTAGACTTCTTGCAGGTACAGCCTTCTAGGTTTAGTAGGCATTGCCCCTCCAAGCAGTGGTCCTTTCCTGCCCCCTCCAGGCCAGCCCAGCCCAGGCCCAGGGGAAGCAGACCCACCTGCCAAAAGCCCCAGGCAATGCAGAGATCTAAGCAATGGAATTCCTCCTCTACAAAAACAGGGAGTGCAAGGCAACCCCCCTATGGTAAGTCCACACAATGACCTTATACAACCACCCCCTCCCTTTGCCCCACCTGCCTGTGTCCCTAGGAGGAAAACTCCTTCCACGCAAGCAACTGGGCCACCATTAACAATGACCGGTCAGTCCTCAACATAGTATCCCAGGGACACAAATTTCATTTCCACACTCTGCCAAACTCAAAAGGGTTCCCAGATCTTTCTCCAAACCAGTGGGCAGAGGCCAAAAAACAAGTCCTGTACCTGCTCTCTATGAGGGCAATAGAGCATGTTCCTGCAGAACCGACAGGCCAAGGTTTCTACTCCAGACTCTTCCTGGTACAATTAATAGAGGGCACATGGCGCCCCATCCTCGATCTATCCATTCTGAACAGCTGACTGGTGATACCAAAATTCAAAATGCTTACCCTCCAGCAGCTTCTACCTATGCTCTCCAGGGATGGTTGTTTAGCCACCCTAGATCTAAAAGAGGCCTACCTACATATCCCAATCAGAGAATCATGCAGGAAATATCTACGTTTCAGGTTCCCTTTGGCTTATCTACTGCTCCCAGAGTTTTCACAGAATGTCTGGCTCCTGCCATTGCTTTCTGCAGGCAAAGGCATTTTCAAATTTACCCCTACTTAGACGACTGCCTGATTCAGGCAGACAGTCAAGAAAAGCTGCTCCAGTACCTGACCATTGTAAAGGACCTACTTACCTCTCTGGGGTATACTATCAATGAAAAGAAAGTACAGTTGTGTACACTTGCCATAAATGTAGATGTTCAAGTGTATTCACTGTTGCAGTCTTACATTTGGGTAATCTGCTGGCAAGTTGCCCTCAGTCAGCCTGAATAACAAAGTCTTGGGTCCTGCGTCAGTTGCTGTCTCCTCTTCCATGATGGCAGGTCATCAGGGGTATAAAACATGCAGTCGACGCCATTTTATTCAGTTTTTCTTGCCCCAGATGTCAGGTGCCCCCCAAATGGGTAACAAAAAAAAAAAAAAAAAATATATATATATATATATATATATATATATATATATAAGCAAACAGCAATATATGTGCATGCACTTTTAGCAACATAAACTGTACCTTCATCTAAAAGCAAATACACCACAAAGGCTTTAGAATATAGCGAAGGAAAGAGAAGTTATAGAAAAAGGGGATGCTGGGTGAGTAACCTGGACTGCAACAGTGAATACACTCGAACATCTACATTTATGGTAAGTGTGCACAACTGTACTATGTTCTTCGTGTTTCCCTGTTCCAGTCATTACATTTGGGTAGAATCCCAAAGCTATGGATGGGAGGATGGAACTAAATAGCATTAGGAGCAGCTATAAGGCCCTGCAGAACTGCAGTGGCACAGCCTGCCCTGGATTTAGAGAAGGGAGGCAAATGATAATGCTTTCTGAAGGCATGAACAGAGCTCCAAGTAGCAGCTTCTAGAATGTCTTTAGTTGGAACTCCTCTGAGAGGCTGCTGAGGTAGAGGCAGCCCTGGTGGAATATGACCTGATTCCCTTGGGCACAGGTTTACCATGGTGCAAGTAGCAGAAACTAATGCAGTGGCTTATAAAAAATAGTCTGCTTTGATATAGCCTTTCCCTCTGGTCCTGAAGCAAATGCCACCAGTAGTTGCTCAGACTTTCTTAGAGATTTGCTTCTGTTTAAGTAGAATCTTAGTTGTCTGTATACGTCCAATGAATGCAGAATCCGCTCCCCCTTGTTCTGCGGATTTGGGTAAAATGTTGGCAGGTGAATAGTTTCGTTAAGAGCCACACTGGATACCACCTTAGGCATAAAGGAAGGATTGGTCCTGAGGGACACCCTGTCCGGGTAAAATGTAATAAAAGGCTCCACAGCCATGAGAGCCTGTAGTTCTGAAACCCTTCTTGCTGAAGTGATTGCCAAAAGGAAAGCGGTTTTTCCAGCACAAAATTGAGGTCCCATGCAGGAGTTGGTGATCTTCTGGGAGGCCTTAAATTTTTGGCCCCTCTACCATACTGTTTTAGCAGAGGATGAGAAAAGATGGGAGGCTCTGTGTTGTAATGAGCCGAGATGGCAGAGGCATGGATTTTTATTGAAGAAAAAGATAGGCCCTTGTCAAGCATTTCGGTCAAGTATTGTAAAATGTGAGGGATATTTGGTTTTGCTGTGTCCGTACCTTGTGCTTGGTTCCAAGCACAGAATCTCTTCCATTTATCAGCATAAGATTTTCTAGTAGTAGGCCTTCTGGCTTCCAAAATGACATCCATAACAGATTTACTGAGAGGTGGTGTTTGAATAATTAAATGATCAGTCATGCTGCAAGGTTCAGAGTTTGGAGCAGAGTATGCAGAATTTGATTGTTTTGCTGAGACAGTAGATGAGGTATTTGAGGCAAGTACCAAGGAGGGAGTTGAGACATATTCCTTAGAATTGGGTACCTGTGCTGGTGAGGCCAGTCCGAAGCAATTAGGATCATTTTTGGTTTTTCCCCTCTGACCTTTAGTAAGACCTTGGAGAGAAGAGGCAGAGGGGGAAAGGCATAGACTGATAGATTTTTCCAACTGAAGGATAGGGTATCCACTTTCCATGCTTGTCAGTGATAAGTCCTTGTGCAGAATTTGTCCAGTTGATAATTTTGGGGAGAGGCAAATAGATTTATGTCTGGGCTCCCCCATTTCTGTGTTGCCATGCTGAAGATTTGTGGATCCACTTTCCACTCGTGTGGGTCCATAAGATTTCTGCTTAGGTCGTCTGCCAGAGTACTTTGTTTTCCTGGCAGGAATTGAGCTTGAAGATGTACTCGGTAAGTCAAGGCTGTGTTCCACAATGCCATGGCTAGTCTATAAAGGGGGTAGGAATGTGTACCCCCCTGCATGTTTATGTACCACATAACCGTGGTGTTGTCCGTCTTTATCAGTAGTTGTCCTGGATGAAGTAAGTCCTTGAAGGCTGTCAGAGCATACTGAACAGCTAGCATCTCTTTCTGGTTGCTATGCAGATGCATTTGTTTTGGGCTCCATATGCCCTGAATGCATCTCCCTGTGAGGTGGGCCCCCCAGGCATAGTCTGATGCATCTGTAGTTAGGGTTTGGGTGGCAGGGGGTAGAGTGAATGACAGTCCCTTGTTTGGTGACATGTCTCTGCCCACCAAAGAAACTCCTGTTGTAGGCAGGGAATGAGAGGAATCATTGTTTCCAGACTGTGACAATGCTGACTCCATAAACTTTTTAGGTACCATTGAAGTTTCTTCATATGCAGTCTTGCATATGGAATTAGTAGAATGCAGGATGCCATGAACACCAAAGCCTGCAGAATTTGTCTTGCAGATAACTGGGATTTTGTTGCCATTGTCAGTTGCCTTTGTTTGTCTGGCGTAAGGTAAGCCACCTGGGCAGTTGCATTCAAGCTTGCACCCAGGAATGTAATTATTTGAGAGGGTACCAGTTGTGATTTCTTTTCATTTATTGTGTACCCTAAGCATGTTAGAAGCCTTTTTACAAACTCCAGATGTTGAAGAAGAATGACCTTGTTCTCTGCTTGAATGAGGCAGTCGTACAGGTAAGGATAAATTTGTATGCTTCTTTGTCTGCAAAATGTAATTACTGGTGCCAGGCACTTTGTAAAGACCCTGGGCGCAGTAGATCCAAAGGGCAGTGCAGAGAATTGGTAATGGAAAAAACCTGCCTTGATCCGGAGGTATCTTCTGCACGATTCCCTTATTGGGATATGCAGATATGCCTCTTAAGTCTAGAGTCACTAACCAAGCATTCCTGCCCAGCATAGGCAGTAGCTGTTGTAAAGTCAGCATTTTGAATTTTGGAATGTCCAGGAACATGTTCAAAATCGAGAAGTCCAGTTTCTGGGTACCAGGAACAGTCTTGAATAAAAACCTTGTCCTTTTTCCTGTTCTGGTACTGGTTGAATAGCCCCCATATCCATGAGGGACATAACTTGATGTCCTTCAAGAATGCAACTGCAGTCCTGACATATGGGTTGTCCTGCCTCAGGCAGCCCTTCAGTCGGCCGGATTCCAAAGTCTGGGTCCGGCGTCGGCTGATGTCGGCTCCCACCTGACGTCAGAGCGGCCAGGGTATAAAAGCATCATCCGACACCATCTTCTTCAGTCTTTCTTGCCGCACGGTGCCCGAAGCAAAAGCAGTTCGCAAGTGCCGGTCGGCCAGCTCCTGTGTTTTCAGATACCGAAGTCATCAAAAAGCTAAGTACCCCGTTGGGGAACCTTTTCTTGCCTCAGCTGATGTCAGATAAAATTGCAAAAGTTAATAATTGCTTGTCTTGTGGTAAACAAATACCTTATAAGGACTTCCATTCTTACTGCCTTCCCTGCCTCGGCCCAGACCACGTTGTCTCGGCCTGTGCTGCCTGTGCTTGCTTCAATAAGCGCACACTTAGGTGCCGGGCAGAATTTGCTGAAGACTTTTTTGGGGAAAATTACTCCTATATCATGCCGTCGGAACTACCGACAGCACATACTTCCAAAAAACGGAAGGACCGGGACCGACATCCGCGGCCCGTGACTTCCACCGACACCACGCTAAAGCCTACCGCGAGTGCATCAGTCTCTTCAGAGGCGGTAATTCAACTGCTCCAGGCCGACGACACCATTTTACCGCACACTTCGGTCCTGGAGGCTACCCCGGTGCCGGTTGTTGATTTTCCTCCTGAAACCGAAGCCCAAGATTTGCCTGACACCATTCCGGTGGACAAAGTTACTCCAGCACGTGGGACAGCTAGGCCTCCTGTGTCTATGTCTATTAAGGCCTACACACGTGCTAAAGCTGCCAGCCAGGCTAAGTCTCACCCTCCTAAATCTTCTTTACAGGGTTCAACTTCTGATAAACAGATCATGACTTTAGCTGCAGATCTAATTTCTTTAATCAGGGGCTCTCAGGCTCATCCAGACAGAGGTTCTCAACCACCTTCAGACAAAAGGCCTAGGGTTGAGCAGGTGGATACTCTTTCCTCAGAGGAGGCCTCTGGTGAGTCAGACCTTTCAGATTTCCAGGAAGAATCTTTCCCAGCCTACGAGGATTCGGATGCTGATGAATCCATTCCCTCTGCCTCTCCTCCTGAGGATATTTCTTTTGGGGAGATTCTCCACTCCATGAGAGAGCATTTTCAGTGGCAGGGCCAGGATTTCTCCGACTCCAGGAAAAGGCTTTGGACTTTCCTTAAGTTACCCCAGCACAGGCCTTTAGCTATTCCCCCAGTGTTAGATGTATTGGATGATGTGTACTCAGACTCGAGTGCTTCTCCTGATTCTCTCCCTCCTGCTCCTGTCAAGCCAGACAGATATTACAGGGTTCCTGAAACTCATAAACATCTCTTTAAGGCATACTCTGTTGATCTAGAAACTATTTCTCAGGGGCCCAAAGGTGTGGCCACCTCCACGGCCAAAAATCCTTTGCCCGCGGACAGGGAATCTAGGTCCCTGGAGAGGTGGGGTAAAAAAGTTTATACTTCATCCACCCTTGCCATGAGGGCACTTAACTGTCTTTTTCATATGTTTCAGTATCAGGATTTCTTGATGGATGATTTACAGAAAAAATTAGCCTCTCCTGAGCCTTTAGATAGAAAGGCCTTGCTGGATTTGGTACATAATACTCAGCAGGTTAGCAATCATTTTCTTCAGTGTGGTTATGATGCATTGGAAGCTTCATGTAGGTCAGCTATGACAGGGGCCGTCATACGTAGACATGCTTGGTTGAAAGAACAGACATTGCCAGATCATGTTAAAATAAAGCTTCTAGATGCACCTCTGGAAAAAGATAAGCTATTTGGTGCTAATGCACAGGGTGTGTTGAAATCAATAGAGGAAAAGGCTAAATCAGTACAAACAGTCAAAGATTTCCTCCAGGTTCAGCAGGAATTGGCCTTCAAAGAATTGGTCCTTTCCAGACACTGACAAGTTCCAAAGGGGAAAAAACAGGCATGTTCGAGGTAGAGGGCAATACCGAGGCTCCAATAGGGGCCGCCAATGGCAACCAACTAATCAGAGAAGTGGCGCAGGGACTTCTGCTGCTACACAGGGACAACCACAATGACTTGACTTTGACACCGCCGACCAAGGCTCAAAGAGAAGCACCTTTAGGTGGAAAATTATCTTTATTTTCAAAAAATTGGTACGTTATTACAAGGGACAACTGGATTTTGGACATAATAGACAAAGGTTACAGGTTTCACTTCCATACCTTTCCAACAAGACAAGGCATGCCAAACCTGCCACACAATCAAAGGGCAGAGGCACTCTTACAAGTTTCAAAGCTATTACAAATCAAAGCAATAGAAAAGGTTCCTCCTCAGGAACAAGGCCAGGGATTCTACTCAAGACTGTTCCTTGTTCCAAGAAAAGAAAAGCAATGGAGACCTATACTGGACTTGTCCGCTCTAAACACTTTTCTCATTGTGCCAAAATTCAAAATGCTGACATTACAGCAACTCCTTCCCATGCTGGGCAAGGGGTCTTGGCTGGTTACTCTGGACCTCAAGGAGGCATACCTGCATGTCCCAATCAGACACAACTGCAGAAGATACCTCAGATTTCTTGCAGGGCCAGAGCATTATCAATTCTCAGCATTGCCTTTTGGCTTATCTACTGCACCCAGAGTATTCACGAAATGCCTGGCATCAGTAATTGCACATTGCAGACTTCAGGGGATACAAATATACCCTTACCTGGACGACTGCCTTATACAAGCGGACAGCAAGCAAGCCTTGATAAGAAACTTGGACTATGTCATTCATTTACTGCAGGCTTTGGGATACACAGTCAACATTCAAAAATCAAGACTACTGCCATCCCAACAAATAATTTTTCTGGGAGCCAAACTGGACACAAACTCACAAATTGCTTTCCTCAGAAGAAAAACAAGAACAATTACCAGTTTACTTCAAAGGCCTAGCACAGCGCACCCAGATGACTGCAAGGAAAATCCTGCAGGCCCTGGGTTTCATGGCATCTTGCATTCTTCTGATTCCTCTGGCAAGACTACACATGAGAAAACTACAATGACACCTAAAAAGTTTATGGTCTCAACACAGCCACAACTTAGAAGCAATTATTCCACTCGTTCCATGTCTACAAAAGGAATTTTTGTGGTGGGCACAAGCAAACCAGCTAAACAAAGGCATGTCCTTCAGCAAACCTCAAGCAAGCCAAACCATTACAACAGATGTCTCAGATCATGGATGGGGGGCGCACATGGAGGACAGATGCATTCAAGGGCAATGGGCTCCCCGGGAATTGCATCTGCACATCAATCAAAAAGAGATGTTGGCAGTGATACATGCAATCGAGGCCTTCGGAAAATTTCTTCAGCAAGGTCATCTGTTAATAAAGACAGACAACACCACTGTTATGTGGTACATAAACAAACAGGGAGGCACCCATTCTTACCCCCCTCTGCAGACTAACAATGACTCTTTGGGAAAAGTCCCTGAAACTGAACATACAGTTGCAATCCCAGTTTGTTACAGGCAAGGACAATGTTCTGGCGGACAGTCTAAGCAGAAACATTATGTATCCGCATGAATGGATGTTGCATCCAGACATTTTTTCACAAATAACTCATGCATGGGGAAGGCCGGACATAGATCTCTTTGCCTCACACCTCAATCATCATCTGAAGAAGTTCTGCTCAAGGACACACCATCCTCAAGCCTGGAGAATGGATGCTCTCTCCTTCAGCTGGAATTCTCTAACAATCTATGCATTCCCACCTCTACCATTAATGACCAAGGTATTACTGAAGATCAAAGCAGAACAACCGAAGGGCATTTTGATAGCTCCAGACTGGCCAAGACAGCACTGGTATCCATTAATAAGGAGCATAACTCGCACCAAGCCATGACCCCTGCCTCAATGGCCTCTGCTTATAACTCAGCACAATTACAGGACTGTTCATCCCAACTTGCAAATATTGCAACTGACAGCTTGGAGGGTTCCCTGACTTCTCCCCATATCTCTCTCTCCAAAACAGTTCAAGAGATCTTACTGGAAGCACGCAGGCCTTCCACCAGAAAAACTTATTCAGCCAAATGGAAGAGATTCAACATCTGGAATGCCAACAAGGGTCAGGATGCATCAGTAATGAGCATCCCACAGATACTAGAATACTTGGCAGAAATGCTTCACAATGGCCTTTCATATTCTTCCATAAAAATACACGCTTCAGCAATTTCAGCAAAATACAACTGTGATCCACCTGTGTTTTCACATCCTTTGCTAAGACAGTTTCTAAGAGGAATAAAGAATATCAAACCTCCAAGGAAACCACCAGTGCCTGCATGGGACCTCAATTTCATTTTGGAAAAATTAACTCTTCCACCTTTTGAGCCAGCAGCAACTTCAGAACTGCAATTTCTCTCCTGGAAAACAGTTTTCCTGTTGGCAATTACTTCAGCAAGAAGAGTCTTGGAGATACAGGCCCTCATGGCAGTACCTCCATTTCTCATTTTCCATCAGGACAGAGTCTCTTTAAGAACCAATCCTTCATTCATGCCAAAGGTGATATCCAGGGTTTCTCTAAATCAGGCAATTCACCTGCCTACTTTCTTTCCCAATCCTCAAAATAAAGGAGAAAAGCTTCTGCACACTTTGGACATACACAGACAATTGCGCTACTACTTGGACAGAACAAAGGCCAACAGAAAGTCTGACCAACTATTTGTAGCCTACGCAGCTGGAGTACAAGGAAAGGCAATTTCCAAACAAACAATTTCAAAATGGATTGGAAACTGCATCAGATTCTGCTACTCTTTCCACGGAAAAGGTGTGCCAGCCAATATCAGGCCACACTCCACCAGAGCTATAGCCACCTCCACAGCCTTTCTAAGAGGGGTGGCTACAAAGGACATTCTAGAAGCTGCTACATGGAGCTCCATGCATACATTTTCCAAGCATTACAACCTGCCTTTATATTCCAGATCCCGAGCAGGCTTTGCTTCTGCAGTCCTGCAGGGCATTTTAGCTACACCATCCTTATCTTAGATCCTACCACCTCTAGCTTGGCTATGGTATTCAACCCATATGTCAGGACTGCAGTTGCATTCTTGAAGGACATAGTACAGTTTTGTACCTACCATAAATGTAGATGTCCGATAGATATGCAACTGCAGTCAGGTTTTCCCTCCCTCCTACCCCTCTGTTTTTCTCTTTTTTGGGTCCACTCCCCCTTTCTCGAATTAGCTGGGGATATCTGTTATGGTGTATCTGTTTATTACTGTTGTGCATGTCTGGATTTTTTATCCATTCTCTAAATTTAGCCTTCCTTGGAGGGCACCTGGCATCTGGGGCAAGAAACACTGAAGAAGATGGCGTCGGATGATGCTTTTATACCCTGGCCACTCTGACGTCAGGTGGGAGCCGACATCAGCCGACGCCGGACCCAGACTTTGGAATCCGGCTGACCGAAGGGCTGCCTGAGGCAGGACAACCCATATGTCAGGATTGCAGTTGCATATCTATCAGACATCTACATGGTAGGTACAAAACTGTACTTTTCTGAGCCTCTGCCCATTGATTTTGTGGCAGATCTGGCCAACCGTTTGGAATTGGCAAAGTATGGAAATGAAATCTGTACCCCTGGGAGAGTATTCCCAAAGTGCCTAGCTCCAGCCATTGCATACTTCAGGCATAGTAATTTGTAGTTTATTTAGTGCTTACAAGTTCTGGGTAAGTAACTGCAAATTTTGAGCATGAAGTGCTAATTTTCCACCCAAGGGGGCTGCCAAAAGATAAGTGCTTGGTGAAGGTTGAGGGAAGTCAGAGACTGCATACTGTAGGGTTGTGCTTTATTTCCCCCAGATTTAGAAGTGGAGGCACCCCATTGCTTTGACCTGTAAGAACCCCGTGATTGGTATCTAGAGCGTTTTGAGCACCTGGATTTGCCTTGAGAGTCTCTGTTGGACACAGGAAAGGACCAGTTTTTAGTAGGCCAGTGCCTACTGAACCTGGGTGGCTGCACTTGTAAGAAATCTTTTACAGTTTGCATAGATTTAGCTTTGTCTTCCATTTTCTTTAAAACCTCTTCTGCCTTATTACCAAATGGAGTATCATGCTGTAAAGGGGCATCCAACAATTTAGCTTTAACATGATCAGGCAGATTTTGCTTCTTGAGCCAGGCATGCCTTCTAATCACAGATCCAGTAACTGCGGTCCTGCAAGAAGCCTCCAAGGAATCAAAACCACATTGCAAAGTATGCTTTCCAACCTGTTCTGCTGCATGCAATAATTCCTGTAATTCTTTATTTTCCACACAATCAGAAATCAACATAATTTTCTGTTTCAATAAGCCCATAACATGCTGTTGATATTTAAGCATATGAAACTGGCAGTTTAAGGCCCTAATTGCTAAGGTTGCAGATGTATAAACCTTCTTTCCCCATCTATCCAGCATCCTGGAATCTCTATCTGAGGGGGTAGGATTTTTGGCTGTAGAGGCCTTTACACCTTTAGGACCTTGTGAGATAGTCTGAGGCTCAGCAGCAGGATTTTTGAATGGAAATTTGTGAGAGTCAGGAACCCTGTAATATCTGTCTGGCTTACTAGGATCTGGAGGTAGGGAATCAGGAGCCATGCTTGATTCCGAAAACACATCATTAACAATGTCTAATACAGGAGGTATAGCCAAAGGCCTATGCTGAGGAAAAAGAAGGAAATCCCTAAGCCTTTTTTTGATTCAGAGAAATCCTGACTCTCCCAATGAAAATGTTCCCTTAAAGTATGCAAGGTTTCTCCAAAAGAATAATCCTCAGGAGATGCAGAAGGGATGGATTCTTCTGCATCTGAATCCTCATAGGGTGGCATAGAAAATTCCTGATCAGAAGAGGAATCAGAAGAAATGGAAACCTGATCTGAAGATTCATAATCCGTGTCTTGCCTAGGCCTCTTAGCAGGGGGGGGGGGGGTTTGGGAACCCCTGATCAAGGTAATTAAGTCCTCAGCCATTTTGACCATCTATTTTTTAGGCACAGGGGCCTGAGCATGTGGCTCATTTGTCATTTTTTTTAGACTTAGATGTTTTTTATCTTGTTTTTGAAGCTGGTGTCAGTTTTATATAAAAATGTTGAGGCCTGAAAACACCCTCAGAGGCTGGTGCCTGCTCAGCGGCTTTGGACCCATCCAAGGAAGAGTCATCTGCGGGTTCAATACTCTGAGAATCTTGCGGCATACTGGACTCTGCATGGGTCTCAGTAGAGGCTTGCGACTCAAAAGCAGTTGGTATCAGGGGCTGCAAAAGCGTCTCACTGAGTACCGGCAAACCGGCGACTGGCTTAGGAGAAGCTTCGTTGGTTTTGGACTTCGATGGTCTGTCTCTGTCTTTTTCTTTGTGTTTTTTGTGAGCTCCGGTAGTCGGATTGCTAACGGACGACATTTCAGGGTAATTAAATCTGGATCCAAAATATTTTGAAGCAAAAATATACTGATGCTTAATAGTGCGTTGGTTAAATCTAGCACAAAACTGACAGCAAGGCACGCTTACGATCTGGGCCTAGGCAAGGAATGCAGTACAAATGAAAATCCTTATGAGGTATTTGTTTCCCACAAGTAATGCAATTATTAACTTTTACTTGACATCGGTAAGGAGCAAGAAAAAGTTTCCCCAAAAGGGTGCTTAGCTTTAGTTGAAGACTTCAGTTCTGAAACTCGAATGCGAAAATTTCAGGAGTCGGCCAACCGGCACTTGCGAACTGCTTCTACTTTGGGCATGAAGAAAGGGTTAGTTCTTAGAGTAACTCTATCCTTATGGAATACAGTATACAGTGAAGGGTTCTTGCACATTAGGGCTTGCAGTTCTGAGACTCACCTGGCTGAGGTAATCACTATCAGCAGGATGGTCTTCCATGTGAGCATCTTTAAAGGGGCTGAGGCAGCTGGCAAAAAAGCTAGCAGGGTAAGCTTTTCTAACACACAGGTACAGGATTTCTTCTAGGAAATCTCAGGTAGAGCAACCCTTTAAGAATTTCAAAATAAAGTTGAAAAAGTCCTGCATTAGCTGTCTGGGATGTGTACCAACAGATCAGGTGCTACCTTAGCAGGTCACAGTCTCCAAATAGAGCAAATCAACCTTTGTGGCCTTTGCAGAAAGTAAAGAAGCCATGCTTATGTAAAAAACAGTTTCTAAACAGCCAGTGAAATTACTCTTTGCTCTATTTATCATGGAAAGCAACTATCAGCATCTCCCAGGGCATGCTTCAGTAGAGACAGAGTGGCCATCACTGCTTTCCTGAAACACATCCCTATTCAGGTCATCCTGGAAACTGACCTCTCCTGGTCATCTGTCCTGTCCTTACCTTTACCAAACACTACCATTTAGACACTGCATTCAGTGTTGGGGCAGGTTTTGCTGCTGCTTTTCTACAGTACCTTCTGGCCCAGGAACTTCAGTCAACCAACCACTCAAGCTGTAGCTTTGAGAGTTCTCCCAACAATCAGTACTGTAACATTGGCTGTGAAGAATATAGTACAGTTGTGTTACTTACCATAAATGTAAATGTATAAGTAGATCAGTGTTATAGTACTGGCTCTCACCCTTCTTCCCCTCTGTCTGCTTTCCCTCCAATGGCTGGGTACACTAAGCATATCATCACTCTCCTGTATTTCCCCTTCCTCTCCTACTCCATAGCCACTCTGTCTTAGGATTTAGGCAATTGGGAGTGGTGGCTGCCCTTGGGCATTGGACCAACTTTGACAGCCTAGAAAGACCTGAAGATTGCATTGATGGATGACCATCTTATACTCTGATGTCTGGTCATCAATAGGCTAGAGATAATGCAAGGACTCGAAGTCAGGCTGGTCATAGACTTCTACTAGAATGTATTATTCTTTGGTGGTTTGTGTTGACTTTGTTTCAGTATGTTGGTCAAGGCTTCTGGGCTTAAAAGTGCATTTCTTGTGGATATAGTGCCTCCAGTGGGGGAATCTTAAGTGTTTTTACTGTTTGGGGGCCTTGCTCCTCGATGAGAATTGCTTTGCTTGCTCCACTTTTGGAGCCAGAACTCTTTCTGACTGGTGTTCTAAGCTTGCCCTGAAGGGGCTTCTGCCTGCCTCCACAGAAAATCCTAACCCCTCACAGTCTTTTCCTTCCAGTAAAATGTCATCCAAGAAAAGTAAGGGAGGTAAAGTAAAAGACAGATGAGGATAAGAAAGTGTCTTGTGAGAAAGTTTGAGATAAACACAGGGAGAAGAAATCTAGGAAATGGTCCTCTGATCCAGTAGGAACATCGGGTCTGACATCAGAGGTGCAGAAGACTCTGGATAAGGTCTCCTAGGTAAGTACTAGGCTATCTGCCTGAAGGTATTTATAAGCCTAGCTGGAATGTGTTGGCTTTCGCTGCCCCCTTAGATTAGTTCCCTGTGCCTCTGTCCAGCAGAGCCATTGAAGTGATCCCTGGGGTAAACTTTCTGTTTCCCATCCACTCGTCAAGGTTTCTCCCTTTTCTAAATACAGGTCCTCTCTGATGCCTGTTAATTCAAGGCTACATTCCCCATTCCTGCAAGAGAGGCCCTTTCAGCATATTTGCAGAACACCTTCTAGAGCTTGCTCTCTTAGATCAGTGCAGTCAACCAACAGTCTGAAGTAGATGTGGACAGGATGATTAGGAATTTCCTGAAACCTAGATCCAGCTGGCAGTCCTCCCTGCACTGAGCACTGTCAAAGGGCTGGAAACGGCCTCCTCCCACTCCAATAGTAATTATTTTTCCAATCTGACCATCATATCTGGTAGCCGTAGATCTGAGTGTATGGGTTTCTGACTCTGACATTCTCTCTGACAGAATCAAATCTCATTGAGTCCCAGATGCAGGAGGTTGGAGCCAATGCTGAGGGCTAGGATAAACTGCAAAATTTTTGGATCTGTCCTATCCACACATTGGCAGTTAAAAGCTCTGCTCCAATATCTGCTTCAGAGTTAAGCCAAATTGGTTCTCGGAGTGTGCCCTTGTAAATTTCTTTGGATCCCACAAGGCCTACTTCAGGACTGGCTTTAGCCTTCAAGAGAGTCATCTCCATGTCTAGAGAGCAGGCAACTCTGTCTCGCTCATAACAGTCCTTTGTGTCCTCTACCTCCTCTTCCTGCCACTTTTGGACAGTTGGCCTCTTAAGCCTTGAGTTGGTTCACATTGTGGGCTCAACATCTGCTTTGGATTCTTCCCTCCAACCTCCCACTGAGGAAGTACACCACAAGAATGTGTGCAAAAAAAGACACTTGGACTACACTCAGGAGGATATTGATTTTGATGAAGGGGAGTGTTGCTGTAGCCCCAAGAGGATGTGACCTTTGTTGATATACTAGAAATATTAAAACAGAAGAGGAGTCAACAGACTGCCCCGCTCCCAGGAGGAATCGGTATTCCTCAAGACTTTGGGGTGGCCCATCTACCGCATTTCCCTGAAAATAAGACCGGGTCTTATATTCTTTCTCCCAGCAAAATGCACATTAGTGCTTATCAGGTGATGCCTTATTTACCTGCACCATACAACAATCTAGCTTTATTCAGTTATTCATGTACAAAAATTGACATTAATTAATGAACACAAATCGACATTTCTTCGTGTGCACAAATTGACATTTATTTTGTACTTTTCTATTATTGGACAACAGTTCTGGTAATGGGTTGACAGTTACGTGAGAGTTCTACATAAACAGTGCAACAAACATTTCAACTCCAGAATATTTACACCTTGGCCTTTAGCGTTGTTGCCTCACTGCAAGAGGTTCTCCTGTTCGATTCTTGGCTTGGGTTGGGAGTGCCTTCTTTGTGGAGTCTGCATGTCCTCCCCGTGGTCGAATAGGCGTTCGAGAGACATGCATTGAATGGGTGTGCCCTCGTTGAAGGTTGGGCATCGGGCTGGCAACTCGACACCATAAAAACCAACTGCCAATCATTAGCGGACCGGAGTTCTGCTGTGGTGACCCCTAACCGGGAAAAGCCGAAAGACGAACAACATTTGCACCTTGACTTTCACTGTTATTCGAATAGTCATGTCATCTTCTTCTGGGACATTGTCATAAGTGTCCAATCCCCGAATTTCAGCCTGAATTCCTTGTGACTCCATTGCTTGTAGCACCATTGGCCCCAGTCTGTCATGCCTGGCAACTGAGCTCTCCTTAAATGAGCACTGCCTGTCCAAGTAGCCTGCTCATACTGCATTGGCAACACAGTTGCCAGTGATTTTATCCCATGAATTTTTCACCCAAGTCACGACTTCTTGCAGGATAGGCTTCACAACATTTCCATGCTGATTTCTCTCCATTCTATTTTCAATGTAGTCATTGAGTTCCATGTGCAAATGGTCCTTGAATGGCTTGTTTATTGTAATATCAAGAGTCCGGAGAGGGGCAGTCATTCCTGCGGGAATTATTATTTGATCTATTCTCCTCCGTGCTAGGAATGTCTTTGTTTCTTTAGCATGGTGAGTGCTGGTTGAATCCCAGAATAGCAGACCTCTTTCGCCACCTCACAAAACAAGTGGCAGCATTACATCGACCCACTTCCTTATAACTGCTTGTGTGCACCGGGCTTTTTCAGTTTCAAGAATGTAAATGTCTGAAACACATTCAGTCTTTTCTTTCTTGCCCTTACTAATGATTAGAGGTGGGGTTTTCTTTCCATCTAGACGAATTGCCAAAATACAGGTAACACGTACACTCTCGTAACTATAGGTTCATAGGTTAGTACTAGGCTATCTGCCTGTGTAGGCCATTTTGTGCCTAGCAAAGTATCGCTTGTGAGAATCAAACCCTGCACCTTGTGTCTGTAAGGCAAACACCTTAACCATTAGGCCAACCTCCCACCCCAGTGGAGGGGAATGTAGATTGACGAGGCACCCCTCTGAGCAATTGTTCTTTGAGATCCTTGGCCCATAAACACTGTAGTTTCATCCATAGCAAGCATGTTGGAGAGTTGGTATTTAGAAAAGTCAATGCCATCAACAAAGGACTTGAACACAAGTGCACATTTAATAACTTCAGTATCTTCCAGCTTGAACAGTGCTGTTGATCTTCTTAGGGACAGTTCATATAGCTGAAGGAAGCCATCCAGCCAATGTGATGCTTTGAATTCTTCTGTGTTATATTTCTCACTGTGGTGCTATTGGGTTTACTGTCATAAACTCGAAAGTCAAAATAAAACGTGTCGTAATGTTCTAATTTAAACATCGGAAATGAACATTTCCGTATGTCCCTAATGTCGAAAATAGCTGTGTATTGTCGAAAATGTCGCTCGCGACATTTCCGACAATACACAGCACTCCCACCCGTCCCGTACCTCCCTACCTAACTAGCCTAAACTCACAGTTATGCAGGGGGGCAAGCGCCCCCCACACCCCCCCAACTTAATATTCCAACTCCGAGATCGCACTACAGTGAGGAAAGGGATGTATTTCCTTAACCGCACTGTACCGCGATCCCCTCACATGAGCGAACCTTATAATTGCGAATGCACAGTCCATTCGCAATGATAACGTTCGCTCACATAACCTGCCGATCTATGAAGTATTCCAACATCTGTTGTTCGAACACTTCATAGCTGTGCAATTGCATGTTGGCATTGTGATAATAAACCATGCTATTGCAAGGGCAAATGCTTGAATATTAGCCCTGCGCACAACCAAAGCCTTTGCTCTCCTGTTAGCAATCCACTCACGGATGATGTCTTCAAGTTCAGGAAATAATGGTTGCTGACCTGATTCACACACTTCTTAGCATTTACCTCGTTGGCCTGTTGACTGCTGCTCGCCATTTTCGGACCATTCGGAGATCTAATTTCTTCTTTTTACAGAAAGCCACTTCCACGGGAGTCCTCCATGATTCCTTTCTTGTACTCGACAGAATAGCTCTTTCTTTTTGCACTCATCTTGTCTGGGGGGGGGGGGTAATTGAAGACTTATGCGACTGGAGTGGCAACACAAAATGGTGCTGGTTAAGAAGTGAAGACACTACCACAGCTGCTCGTTACAATGAGTGCGCGCTTCCCTCGTGTTGTCTGTACTTTGACCAATCAAAGTACACCTGCATGGGTTTATGGGCCAAGGATCTCAACTATGAAGTGTGAGTGATGATTAAGTTACAGTAAGAATCGGAACTGGGGCTTATTTTTGGGGTAGGGCTTATATCATGAACACCATGGAATAACCATGCTAGGCCATACTCTCTGGTTATTTCTTATTTAGAAAGAAATACTGTACTTCCTGGGTAATCCCTCCTGTTAAACTTGTGGATTTGGTTTTGAGGCAGGTTTGGAAAGAGCCAGACATAAGTAAATCAGTTCTTCATAGCCCTGATCAAATCTTAGTCTCCCTTAAGGGCAGGCCTTTCTAGAGAAAAGGTCTTGAGGTAGATTCCATGGTGGTAGCAGAGGCCACTAAGAAAAAGCTTGCAGAGGAGAGTTCTACTATCCTTACTCTTAGCAGGAAGTCCATGGAATTGTTCAGATTTGCAAAGCAGGTTTATACTTCAGCTGCCTTTATATTAAGGGCACCAAACTTTTTGGCTCATTTAACATGCTTTCAGATGAACTTGACAAGTGAGCTATCCGAGTCCCTCCTGGGGTCCTTTCTTGCAGAAGCCTGTAAAACAGAGGATACTCAGCTGGCTACCCTCCTGTCCCTCTCAAACATGTACATGCCCTTTATGTCCAATGTAGCTGAGGGCATGTTGAACACAGCAGGCACCAACATTGCCATTTGCTGGCACAGCTGAATTCATCTGTAACTTTGCAGAATAATTTGAAATCTTTCATCAATGCCCCTATAACTGGTCCAACCTTTTTGGACCAAAGATGAAAGAGAGCAGCATGGTAAGACTTTGTCTGCCATCAGGATCCACTTCTCTGCCTTCATGAAGGTCCTTTTCTAGGAAAAAGAAAGGGACAAGAAGCTTTGGTTCCACAAATCTAAAGGATTTGTTCCTGATGCTTTTAGTGTGAGGCCCCCGTCTCCCGTGCGTTAGAGGTGTTCCACAGAATCAAGGGTTTTGTTGGCCTCTTCTCTGACTGACCTTTTCAGTGCTCCTGAAATGTCAGAGAAACCAGCAGGTTTCAAAAAATGTATATGTATGGCCTGTGGCCACAACATTCTGCTGTCAGATGTGCATTCAGAATGCATATTTTATTTAGGCCCGTCACAGTTGTAAGGATTTTAATCCTAGGACCATCATAGACTGTAAAAACAAATTAATACTCAGGCTTGCAGCCCTCTAAATCTTCTGGGGCTAATCCCCTAAAAGGTTGGAAAAGAGCGATTACAGAAAACGCTCTCCAGAACTTTCTGCCTCATCGGCTCTAAGTTTAGAACCTCCGGCAGAGATGATTAAATCTTTGGATCTTGAAGAGTCAAAAAGAAAAGTCATCTTGTGTTTGGATCTGATTACCTCTAGGCTGCCATCTCCCTTTTTGGAGCATTCTCTGAGACACCATCATTCAAGGCCAGGTTTGACTGAAGGTGACGTGGACAGGATGATGATGTTGTTTCTCACAACACAGCTACAAATGAGGGTTCTGCCGGCTCTGACCACATCTGGTCCAGAGACCTTAATAAGTACAACCCCCCCCCTTACTAGCTCCTTCTCTGATCCGACCTATGGTTTTGGTGGACAGTCATCATCCAAGATACATAGGTGCAGGGAATCATAACCAGTGGTCAGATGGACTGAACCAGAATCAAGGTTTTTGTGGACCCCTTCTGTGACAAATCTTTTCAGTGCACCTGAAAGGTTGCCCAACTGCTGCACTCCAGAGGCAGTTATGGCATTTGTCTCTTCACCCATTAGACTGTATACAGTCATTGCCAAGATATGTGATTGCAGAGAATCATGACCAGAGGCTACACAATTCCATTCCTTGAGTTGTCTGAGTCAAAAAGGCTTCCTGACATCCCATCCACCACAAATGAAGGCTGCAGCTCAGAAAATAAAGCTACTAAACAAATGAGTCATCCAGGGGGATCCCACCAGACCAGCAAAGATCTGGAGTCTACTCAAGTTTTTCTTTGGTACCAAATACAAAATGGGGAGGGGACTTTGCCCCGTTTTGGACCTCTTCCAGCTCAGTCAGTATCTAAACAAAGTTTCAGATGATCATGGTTCAGTCCATCCTACTGCTGTTGAGCAAGGAAGACTGGATGTGCTTGCTAGAGCTTCAAAATGTATACTAGCACATCAGCATAGCCAGGCACTGCAGATGGTTCCTCATCTTTTGGATGGGAGATGATCATTTCCAGTTCAAAGCCATGCCATGTGGTCTCATCACTACCCCCCAGGTGTTCAAATGCATGGCAGTGGTTGCAGCTGTCCTCAAACTGTAGAGGGTTTCCCGTGTTCACGTATCTGGATGACTGACTCATAGCTGCTCCCTCCAGGAAACTGCAACTCCAAGCCATGGATTTCTTGCTCCAGCTTTCCTATCTGGGAATCATAATCAGTATCAAAAAATCAAACATGGTCCTTGCCCAAGCAATAGAGTTCATTGGAGTCCATCTGGGTATGACATTGCAGATAGTCATCACTAGAGTCCAGAATTCTCACCCTTCAACAGCAAGCCTTAGCAGTCCACTTCCATCAGAAGTACCTGACCATGTGTATATTGTGCCTTCCAGGATCAAAGGCAGCCTCCATCACCCTAGATGTCCTTCTATTCCAATGTTGCAGTATTCTTCTAGTGGGTTTACCCTTCTTCCAATCAGCTTGTCTGGCCAGGTTTCAAAGCTTATCCAGTCCCTCTTGGTGCTTTGGACATCTGACGTGGAGGCAGGTACATGGGCCATAAAGGTGACGTCTGCATGCACCAGCCATCAGAACTTTTTAGCTGCTAGCCATACGCCAGGTGTTCGTGCTACTCACGGATGTTGGATCTGTTTTGTGTTAAAGATAATTACCCCCACTGGGGCCTTTTTCTTCAGTCCTTTTGTATTTTATAGTCTGTTCATGTCCGGTAAAAGTGCAACTGTGGTTGTCAAGTTCTACTGGGTATGGATCATGATTACAAAACTGCGCCATCTGTAAATCGTTCATCCCCAAGACCCTTTGCCACTGCTTACAGGCTGTCAACTTATACCTTGAGAACCAGCACCTAAGACAGATAGCTCTTGGTATGGAAGCTGCCTCCGATGCTCCATCCAAACCACCAAGAAAGAGGGCCAAGTCCAAGCAGCCTACTACTTCCACTGCGCCTCCTCTGCTGCTAATCAACCTGTAGCCACCATCAGCTTGGCTGAGGACCTGGCTTCCACCACTACAGATACAGCGGGTACCTTTCAGGAGGCCTCACAATCTAGAGCAGACAACACGTCTGGGGAGGATGTACCGGTGCTGCTCCAGATGCCGGGGGGAACCAGTACCTTCGATTGGCGCTTCAGACCCAGCCTCCACTGCTCCAATGATTTCTTCCAGGCCTACCACCAGCCAGATACCAGTTAGGCCTTCTAAGAAAAAGCAAAAGACCAGACATATTTCCCCAGCACCAGAGGCCTTACTTGATTGGCAGGCCTTCAGCTGAGTCTCTACAATGCTTTCTTGGCCCTCAGGCTTTCCTCTGAGTTCATCCCTGCAGCTCCACCTCTTCTCAGCCCTAGGCCTTCCTTACCTGAACGGACTGTAATCCAACCTGCAGAGGAGGAACTCTCTAACTCCTCAGAGGACTCTCTGTCTTACCCTTCCCAGATTTCATCTCCCCTGGGGTATGGTTCCCCTGAAGAGGCCTCTGCTGAGTTTGATTCCCCAGTGGAAGACCTAACCTTTGGGGACACTGTTAACCTGATGAGAGAACACTTTAAGTGGGAATGCTCAGACATGTCTGAAGCACAAAAAAGATTTTATGATCTGATTCAGATGGAATCACTTAATCCATCACCTATCCCACCTGTCCAACCTGCCTTCCTGGATGCATTTGCTGCGGCATCCATTAATCCTGATTCCCAACCACCTGCTCCTTCAAGGGGGGACAGATTATACAGGATCCCTGACTCAGATAAATTCCTATTCAAGTGCCCCCAGCATACCCAGCCACTATATCCATTTCTATGGACAGGGCATCCAAACTCCTCCCAACTACCACTGTCCTGCCTGCAGATAAGGACAGCAAAGCCATGGAGAGGTGGGAAAAAAAGATTTATACTTCTGCTGCCCTAGATTTTAGTGCAAGAAATTACCAGTCTCACATGGCCAAGTCCTCTCTGGCTCTTCTGGCAAAGACTCCAAAGAGGTTAATGACATTCCTGACTGTGCTGCTAAAGCATCCTTGTCTTTCTTACTTGGGCTTGTCTCACAAGTGAACAAGCACTCCCTTAGGTGCACATACAATGCAGTTGAGGCCTCAGCTAGGTCAACTATATCAGCATCTGTGCTAAGAAGATATTCCTGGGTACGTCTGCAGCACCTCCCTGATGACTTCAGAGCCAAGCTCCTGGATGCCACCTTGGACCATTTGGCCCTCTTTGGTGCTAAGGTAGCTGATCTTTTCAAGTCTCTCCAGCAGAAAGGGAAAGAGCTTCAAGACCTCAAGCATCTCCTTGTCTCTCCTATCCCAAAGTTCCAGAGGAAATTCCCAGCTAAAACAATTTATAAGAAATGCATCAAGGCCTTCAGCCCCCAGGTCTAGAAGGCCTTCCAGGAGATAAACTGCCCAACCAAGGACTTCTCAGGCCTTTGGCCGGAGGCCTTCCTTTCCAGACAGGGCAGGCAGTGTCTAACTGCCTGCCACCTTTCCTCCCCCCACCTCCTACCACCACCCCCTTGTCCACTCGTCTCTCTCACTGGTCTCCCTGCTTGGTCCCTGGTGACAACAGGCAAATAGGTCTTGTCCATCCTGAAGGGTGGATACTTTATGACTTGGATCACTCCTCCTCCAAGTCTGCCTATTCCACCCCCTCCTGTATCCCAATAGTTCCTCCTACACCAAGTCTTAAACAACCTGCTGCTGCAAGGCACCATAGAATCACCCCCCCCCCCCGATCGGGGGAAAGGTTTCTACTCAAGAATCTTTCTGGTGCCCAGAAAGGAAGAATGATGGAGGCCCATCCTAGATCTCTCCCAGCTCAACCTCTTCTTAGAGGTACCCTCCTTCAGGATGCTCACCTTACCCACTCTGTCTTACCTGTGTGAACTCCTGAAGACAGGTTTGTCATACTCCTCTTTAAAAGCACACCTGTCTGCCATTTCTGCCTGCCTGCTGACCCTCTGCTGGCATCCAGACTACCAGCCAACTCTTCCTGAAGGGGGTTCTGTACCTAAGACCTCCCAGGAAACCATCCTCTCCTCCCTGGGAATTTAATTATGTGCTAAAAAAACTTACTTTACCACCCTTTGAACCGGCTGACAAGGCCGCCTTAAAGTTTTGCATGTGGAAAACAGTCCTGCTAGAAGCTTTGACATGAGCCAGGAGGGTCTCAGAGCTTTAAGCCCTTATGGCTACCTCGCCTTTCCTGATTTTTCCTATGGACAGGGTAACCCTAAGGATAAACCCTTCCTTCACCCCCAAGGTGGTCAATGACCTTTTCTTGAATCGGGCTATCCACCTGCCTACCTTCTTCAATAACCCACAGGGAGATAGTGAGAGTGTCCTTCATTCCCTGGATGTCCACAGACAACTCAGATTCTATTTGCATAAAACTAAACCTTTTCGCAAATCAGACCAACTGTTTGTCTCCTTCCACCCCAGGGATCTGGGGAAAGCAGTGGGCAAACAGACCATTTCAGCCTGGATTGCCAGGGCTATCTCCTTTTGTTACACACACCATGGGAAGACACTTTCAGGCAATATCAGGGCACACTCTACAAGAGCTATGGCCTCTTCTGGTGCCTATTTCAAAGGGCTGGACGCTAACTCCATTCTGGAAGCAGCCACTTGGTCCTTGGTGCACACCTTCCCCAGACACTACAAACTGGACCATATTTCAAGAGCCAGGGCTATCCGGCATGGATTCCTGGAGTCCTCTACCAGGCCACCCCACAACTTATAGTGATCTTTGGTATTCACCCACGAGTAGAATACTGCAACATTGGAATAGAAGGACATGGGAAAGGTGTGTAAAATCTTACCTAAACCATAGATGTCCTCTTCCATGTTGCAGTATTCCTTCCCTTCCACCATCCCCCTTCTTAACCTTGCACTTGCTTTCCCCAGCATCAGGACAGGCTATGTCCCTCAGGACTGGCTCCATCTGGGGCTTTATTCTATGTTCTGAGGAGTGCTTCGTGCAGATGTCACCTTTATGGCCCACGTATCTGCCTCCACGTCAGACATCTGACACACCATGAGGGACTGATAAAGCTTTGGAAACCTTGCCAGACAAGCTGATTGGAAGGGTCTATATTATGTTATTGAATACTCGTGTATTCAAAAATGTAATAGTTGACCCGTAAATGTCGAAAACCTCAAATGTCAAATAAGTAAAAAAAAAAAAACCCACCCAAGCAAGTCCCCCTGCACCCCCACACCCCCCTCTACTTAAACATACCAATTCCGCGATCGCCATACAGTGCAGACAATGGAAAACTTCCATTTCCGCACTGTATGGAGATTTCCATTGAAATGTTCAACGTTTGACGTTTTCGACATTTACAGGTTGACTATTACGTTTTCAAATACGAGTATTCAATAACGTAATATAGACCTGATCGGAAGAAGGGTAAACCGACTAGTAGAATACTGCAACATGGAAGAGAAGGACATCTATTGTTACACAACTTTCCTTTCCTTAGGCCAGATTTTGTATTAGTGTTGCACTGAACTCTTGCAGTTCAAGTCATCAGTGTGTTACCAACTGTTGCACATTTTCATTTGCCTCACCTTCATATGTAGGCATGATAAGTGTTGGTTGGACTCACCCCACCCCCATCTCCCAGGGTCCCCCTTTTATTCTACTGCCCCTTTAGGCCAAAATACTTTCATCTGATTGAAAACTCAAAATGCCCAGCTGCACTCCCCCATACCTCTACTAATTATATATACCAACTCCAAGATTGCACAAAAGTGGGGAAAGGGCAAATTCCCAATGTCAATATTTTGTGTATTCAATCAAATTGTGTGTGTTGGCAGCATTACATGAGAAAGACAGTCTGGGTTCATGGCCCTCCTTAGAGGTCAGTCTTCACATCAGTGCCCTGGAGGTGAGAACAATCCTCCTGGAATTGCAGGCTTTTCAGGATTCCCTCCCCAGGGGTGTGATTTCAGTCCACATGGACAGCATGGCGGTGGTGTGGTACATCAGTAATTAAGGCAAATGCTTTTTTTTTTTTTTTTTTTAAATTAAAACCATTGATGAGAAGCCATAAGGTTTAGCAGTGGACATTATTTCCTTTGCCTTGTGGTGGCAACATATATACCAAGGAAGAACAATGTGTTAATGGGCATGTTGAACAGGTCCATCCATCTCCTTCAAGAGTGGTCCCTCAATCAGGTGGTGATGGATTGCATTTTGAGCCGTAGGCCAGCCATGCTGCAATCTATTTGTCCACCCATGCAACACCAAATGCAGCAGCTACTTTGCCCTGATCCCCCAGGAGGCAGAGTCCCAGAGGGATGCTCTGGGCCCCCCAGTTGGCATCTGCTCATTCTAAAATTTCTGCTGAAAGCAATGTGTTGTAAGACTAAAGTGATCGTCATTGCACCCTTTTGGCCTTGGCAAACATGGTTTTCATATCTCTGGCCTCATCTAATCTGCCTACCTTCAGTGCTGAATCCTATTCCAGACCTTGGCTCTCACCCATCCAGCACACCTCTCCAAGACATAGCAGCTCTGAAATGTAACTGTATGATTTCTCCAGTTCCCATGATAAGCAGGCACTTCAGGCTTTGCATATGCTGACATCTTCTCAGAAACCCTCCACTAGGAATGTTTTAAGAAGCAAATGGAAGAAATTTTCTATACGGGCATCCACCAGGGATAAAGACCCCTCTTTGGCCTCTCTCCCTGCTATTTTACATTTTGTTTGGTTTCCTCTGTGATGGGGCCAGCAATTCTATCATTAATATTCAAATGGCTGCCATATCATATTTCTATGTGGGAAAGAAACTGAAGCCCATTGCTTCTTTGAAGTTGTATAAAGATTTTCTGATGGGGTACTTTTCATCTTCTCCCCATTTGAGAGATTCCATTCCAACTTGGGACCTTACCCTTTTACTTAAGGCCTTGACAAATCCCCCTTTTGAAGCAGCTGTGACTGCGAAGTTGAATCTTTTTTTTTTTTTTAAATGCAGAGCTTCAGGTGCTTTCTTATAAAGCATCTTTCATTTTTCGTAAAGACAAGTATCACTTTATATTAACCCTGCGTTTCTTCCTAAAGTGATGCCAGAGTTTACCTTGAATCAAACTTGTAATCTACTGGTTTTCTTCCCAAAATGTATTAATAAAGGCGAGTACATTTTTCTCTTGATGGATGTTCATTTACATCTGAGATTTTACCTTCATCAAAGTAAAGCTGCCAGGAAGACAAACCAAATCTGTTTCTTTTTCTTTAGTCAAATTAGGAAAAAGAGTTTCTACAGTGACTCCATCCAGCTGGCTGACTGAATACATTTTGCATGTATATAAGGAAAAATGTTTATCTTTGTTCTGCAGTCCCAAAGCTCATTCTGCCAGGGCTGTAGCCACTTCTTGAAATATCCTTCCATGAGACCTGACGACCTAAGGTTTGAAGCAGCTGGCAAAACAACTCAAAGAGAAAAAGAAAAACAATCCACAACTGGCCACAGTAAAAAACAAAGTAATTTAATATATAACAGCACTTAAAACCACTCTGGCGCATCGGCTCACAGCCTTCTAGGAGTAATACAAAATTAACAACAACTTATATATAATTCATTCATTAATAATTATTCAATTAATTAGTTAATTACACAACAATTGTTTCCAATTAATTTCTAAATTCAAACCCACAGATAACATTGTATCAAACTTAAAAATGTGAATAGATTCTTTATAAAGCAGTTTATCCTTAATATTACACATTTCCCCAGCCTGTATGGAAATTTGTTCTAAAACACAACCCTGCAGCAAGGAATAATCACCATTGTTTCTTTCTTTAAAATGCATAGCAATATTACTTTTAACTTGTTCTTTTTTTTTTATGTCTCTAATGTGTTTTTGCAATCTTAGTTTACCTTTTCTTTCTCCTATGTAATATAGGTCACAGCGGCACCTTAAGGCATACATAATGCCTTCGCTGTCACAAGAAAAGCTACCAGTAGGTAACAAATGAACATTTATTTTAACAAAGCTTGTAACAATATAGGGACATATACTACAACCCCACAGGGGTGTGTACCCATCAAAGAGGGACTCGCATACACTCTAGCATTTGGGGAAAAAAAAACAACTTGAAGTTAAGAACTCTTTTAGATTCTTACCCCTTTTGTAGGGAAAAGAAGGATAGTGAGAAATAAAATTTTTAAGTTCACCATCCTGCATCAAAAACTTCCAACAATTATTTAATATATCCCTTATTTCCTTACTTAGGCTGTTATGTACTGAAACAAAATATGTTAATTCGCCTTAGTTAAACTCCCATTAATATTTATTTCCTTATTACCTGTTCTATTACAGAATTAATCTATATGAAACTACCTTGTGTAGACACCTTTTAACTATATTATAATTATACCCTCTATTAATGAACATCTGAGAAATTTGTTTACACTGCATCACAAAATCATCCAAATCACTACAAATCGTATGTATACAAAGAAATTCCCCATAGGGAAGAGATTCCAAAAGGTGCTGTGGATGAAAACTAGCCCCATGTAAAAAATGGGCATTATTTATATATTTTCTATGAACAGAAGTTTTAATATTTCCACAATCCATTCCTTCCAAAACTAAATGCAAAAAATTCACTTCAGTACCATATTGTATCCCATCAAACCATACATGTTCTGCTCTAGATCATAATGGAAGCTCTCAATATTGTCCCCCCCCCCTCTACAAATAAAAATTAAATCGTCTATGTATCTGTAGTATGCAATAACATGATTTTTAACAAATTGATGTTTATACAAATACTCCAATTCAAAAAAGTGCAATGAACAAATTAGCATACATGGAGGCAAAAGAAGCCCCCCATGGCTGTGCCCTGCAACTGATGATAAAATGACCTATCAAATGTAAAATAATTATTCAATAAACAAAAATGTGTAAGCTCTATAATATTAGACAGAGGTGTATCTCCTAAAAAATAATACAAATCTTTAATACTATGTTCATGTTTAATACTGGTATAAAGACTTTTTAACATCCATAGTTAAGCAATACATGTTGTCCCAGGTCACATCATGTATTTTTTCTAGAAAATCAAAAGAATCTCTAATATAGGATTTTAACTTTATTACAAATGGTTTCTGATATTCATATATCAATAAACCTATATTATTTAAAAAAAAAAATACCTATATGCTCCCACAATTGGATGACATGGAGGATTCTTCATATTTTTGTGTAATTTGGGCAAACGATAAAAGGCTGATATTTTACACCTATCTACCCCCAATTTTTTTTTATCGATATCTTGTTTAGTTAAATAACCTAATCTAATACCTTTATGTAACAACATTTTATATTTAGTCACAGCATTATTATAAAGACTAATGTCACATTTACTATAGATGTCATCATTGTTAAGATGTTCATAACACATGGCAGAATACTGCATATGATTTACTAATTTATTCCCTTTATCTAAGGGCTTAATCACAATATCTTTTCTTTTACTTAAACCAACGAGAGCATCCCACTCTGACTTAGTCAAATTATATACAACATCACTATATTTATCAAACCTGTGATACAACTGCAAAACTTGAAAATTAAACATGGAGGAAAACGGTTTAATTATTTCATTAGTATACAGTGGAATAAAACAGCTGTTACCTTCAATACGTTGTGTGCTTAACTGACAATACACATTCATATCAGAGACACAAGAAATAAAACCTTCTTCTCCTGAAGTATCATCTTCTGAGAAAATACAATCCCCCACATTTTACAAATTGTTGCAAGCTTTCCTTTTTACTAAAAAAAAAATACTTCAAATGCAGTTTCCTCACCAAATGAAAAATATCCTGTTTGAGAACATGTAAACGTGGAATAACTAGGAATAAATTTCAAAACATTACATTCACTTTAATTACATGTAGACAAATTCACAATAAAAGGGTCAGAAGTGGAAGAAATGTAAACAACATTTAGTAACGAAACATCAATTCCATCTACCTTGTTTAAAATGAGGTTGAATGTTTCCTTCACCAAAACTGTTTTGTCCCTGAAAGTTCCAATTCTGTCTATATGGTCGGTCATTGCCTTGTTTCTGAAACTGCTGCATGGCTTCTGGCTGATGAGCTTTCAGAAGTGCTGGGTATGAAACATCATCACTGGTCAGCCCTTCTGAAGAAGTAAACAAAACAGTATGTGAATGTTTATAACCTCCATTATGATGTATACGGAAGTTACTACCTTCTTTCTTTTGATTGGCTTTCCACAAAAAAACCCGCTTGTGTTCGTAATCACGGGAATCTTTTTTAATTTCATTTTTCTTCCTTTCAATAATGGAAGATTCAAGTTCCATTAGTTTATTATTAAATGCACTCATTGCTTGATTTAACTGAGTGGAAACAAGTATGGGAGACAAATCAGAGAAGGTATGCTTAATATCTTCCTTTAATTTATTGTGCTAAAGCATATCCCTCTCTAAAAGAATGGAAAACCATTCACTCGCACAACGATGTGCAGCTGTTACCCAGCAATCACAAAAAGCTTTGTCCATCTCATCATCTAAATTGAATGATGTAGTGGGACATTTGAATGCCCCATAACCCTCTAGGCTTGATTTTTAAATCCAGGTAACATTGCAGACCCAAGATATTGAGATGTACTTTGCTTTCAGCAATCAGCAGCTTCTCCAAACTATCACATAAATCTTGAGTCTCCTTAGACACATTAAAAGAAGTAATCTGCCCCACAGTAGAAAATGGGTTTGAAGTAGCTAGCATCTGAATCCTATGAGTTGAAGATGAATGGAAGAGACAACACTGGATACGAAAGTTACATACATACCATAACTGTAGATTCCCTGATGTACTCCTTGGCTTTCTCTCCCTTCATCCCCATGCCAGATTCACAGTCTGTTGTGCTCCAGTTTGACCACACTGTACCAGTTTGGAGCCTTGTCCCCTTTTACAGTCATTGTCTGTATTTCAGGTAGATGGGTGTCACTTGGTTACAATTCAGGCTTGTGCATTAAGCCAGCAAACTCGCTCTGAGGTACTCTGTTGATGGACACTAATTATGGGTAGGGGAGGAACCTGAACCTTGGATCCAAGAAGGCTAGAGCTCCTGATTCGGATCCATTAACCAGCCAGTTGAAGAGGACAATACATTTCAAGCATTATGGTAAGCACATAACTTTCATATTTCTGTACTCTGGGGGCCTTTAACTTCTCATTATTTGGGCATTATTTTGTATATTTACTTACATATATATATATATGATATTAATTATAATATAATAAAATATAAAATAAATAATCCTCCCTGATATGCCCACTTGTTATTAATATATATTTTTTTTGTTTGAAAAATCTTTTTGTATGCTAACTATTACAAAATGTTAGAATTGAACTTGCAACCAATTTTTAGGAAAATGTCTCATTTGAATTCATAGCTGGAAACTGCTACATTTGCAACTAATTGGAAAAATCACTTCAGTTAAGATGTTTATAGCCCCATTCTTATTATGCCTTTTGGTATGTGAGCATTCTTAAGAACAATGTATGTTTAAACAAAATAATTTAGTTTATGCAGATTTTTGAAACTGTTAAAGGTAAGGAGTTCCAGCATATGTTGTTTATATTGGGCAGAATGGTCTAGGCTTGGGCTTTTCTGATTTCTAACTTATTTTTCCACACTATATTCCTTCTTGTTTTTCATTTTTGATATAGTAGAATCTGTTGATATTAGTATATCATATTTTTTTTTACCTTGTAGCTTTATATCTTGACTCAACAGTACTGTTGAGTGCTACACAACTGTTACTGGCTGTGAACGCTGTATATTCCGATAGATGCACATTTCGTGCTTGCACATTCACACACACTTCTTTGCTGTCAGCCTTGCCCGCCAACATTCTGTCCACCCTGTGCAAATGATGATGACTGTGCCCTGCCTTTTGCACACATCTTTGTGACTTAGGGTTGCATATATGTCTGATGCACACAGTGGATAGCTAATGCTTGCTTGCTGACAAGTGTGTGTTTATCAGTTTGCATTGCAGATGAAAAGTTTTTGATTTCTTGTTCCTACTCATTTTTTAATGAGTGCTTATATGATTGTTGACCCTCATTGCATTTCAGTTAGTACTGTATGTAAAGCAGTGGAAGCATTAGGTACTTCAGTCCTCCTTCTTGGTATGGTCATGCAAATGAAGATATAATTCACCTGTTCAATGTTTCGTCGATGATGGTCAATTGAAATGCTTGATGAACAGTATTGGTTGTAATATGTAACTGTGTATTGGAAAAGTCTGACATAGGATATATTAATGACATAAATGTACACCTCAGACAAATACTCTGCTTCGTGGCATATGCACATTTTGATATGAGAGTAATCAGTTATATACCTTTATTTTCTTTACAGGTTCCACCCTTATCTTATCATTACTACAAGTAAGTGCATCCCTGGGTGTTGTCACTGTCTGATGCTATTAGAACACAGCCATTACATGCTTAAGTAATGGTTGTGGAGTTTGACAGTATGGGGTCCTAGACTTTGACCTAGGTAGTGATTGTGTGTGCTGTCTTTTGCCTCTTATCCAGAGCCAAGGCATACTCTGCACACCTCCATCTGCAGTTAGGGGTTCTCCACAATTTGCCAGAGGCCTGAGGTGGCAGAGGTTGCATAGCTCCTCCAGTGTTTCCTTGTCTACCCTGTATCTGTTAGAAATTTCTGTGCCATGCAGTCCATAAGTCAAACAGAGTCTAAACACACTTCTTGCTTGGTGTATGGCAGCAACACCCTGATTTGAACCCTGTTGTACATACATTATAATAATAGCAGCCACAGCCCCTAACATGCTTTTTCCCCCTAAGTGCAATTCCAAACAGGTCTGGGTTACAGGGCAAAAGGCTACACTGAGCGCACATGATTGCCTTCTGAATAACTCTGCCATATTGGATTGGTTAATTATCATGTGCTTCAGCTCTTTATGCTGCCATTCGTATATTCTGCTGCATGTCATGTAGAGCTTGTTGATGAATATCAAATAACATTCCTCCACCAACATGATAGCTACACTTTGTGTAGCTGTTAATGAATCTGGTGCACAATTTAAAATCATATATGGGGTAATGATTTGAAATGGTGGGACCTACTGTAGTGAGTCCGAAAACACTGGGTTGGAATGACTGTAAAAAATAGACTTGACGTATACTAAGTCCAAAATGGCCATTTCCTAGAATATTCCCTTTTCTCTGATGTATGGTGATCTCAAAGTTAGTATAATTTTTGGGGAGGGGGGGTGAGGGGCTTGCCCTTCTGTACAAAAAGTTTAAAAAAGAGGGATTATTTTCAGATTTGCTGTTCTCCTGGAGTTTTTTTTCCTGCTTGTTGACACTCTGCATTTTGGGTGCCAACATTTCAAGTAACCAACAAATCAGTAAATACCAAAGATTGATGGCACAGTAAAATGACCAAAAATAAAACCAAAATACATGATTACCCACAGCAGTGCTACTACACTGCCATACTACAGATACACAAATAATCAACTTCCAATATTTTTGGCATTAGTAAGCCCAATGCATACCCCCATGTGGGGGGGGGGAAGAGTCTGACACCTGCCTGCTACATTATATCTATCAAGTCCAAGATCACAGAGCAGCAGGGAAAGGGCATTTTCCTTATCATCACTGTACTGCACTTACATATCTCCTAGTTTGACTCATCCATTCCTGTTCTACCTGTCAACCTGTTAAGAATACAGTTTACAGCCAAAACACAGTCTGAACCAAATGACACCAATCAGGAACAAGTGCAAAATCAGAATTAGAATCAGGTCTGTGATCATAATCAGTTTCAAGACATAATTAGAATCAGGTCTGTGATCATAATCAGTTTCAAGACATAATTAGAATCAGGTCTGTGATCATAATCAGTTTCAAGACATAATTAGAATCAGGTCTGTGATCATAATCAGTTTCAAGACATAATTAGAATCAGGTCTGTGATCATAATCAGTTTCAAGACATAATTAGAATCAGGTCTGTGATCATAATCAGTTTAAAGACATAATTAGAATCAGGTCTGTGATCATAATCAGTTTCAAGACATAATTAGAATCAGGTCTGTGATCATAATCAGTTTAAAGACATAATTAGAATCAGGTCTGTGATCATAATCAGTTTCAAGACATAATTAGAATCAGGTCTGTGATCATAATCAGTTTAAAGACATAATTAGAATCAGGTCTGTGATCATAATCAGTTTCAAGACATAATTAGAATCAGGTCTGTGATCATAATCAGTTTCAAGACATAATTAGAATCAGGTCTGTGATCATAATCAGTTTCAAGACATAATTAGAATCAGGTCTGTGATCATAATCAGTTTCAAGACATAATTAGAATCAGGTCTGTGATCATAATCAGTTTCAAGACATAATTAGAATCAGGTCTGTGATCATAATCAGTTTCAAGACATAATTAGAATCAGGTCTGTGATCATAAACAGTTTCAAGACATGGATGCCAAGAAATTCACTTTATTAGTGAAGCTTAAGAAGGGAATCTTTGCATTCATGTCAAAAACCTATAATAGGGGTTTATGATCAGACCTTTGTCTGCTCCATGTACTACCAGTTGCAAAAAAATGTAGAAGGGTGAAGTGTTTTACTGGCTTTGGAAGCCGGTAATGCACTTAGCACTGTAGAGAGGGGTGACCAGAACACAATCATGTTGTATAGCCCATTGGACTGAATCATGTGTAACAAGAAGACACATGCAAAATGGAGAACAGTGTATGGGACAGGTGTCTATATTTTTTTGAGAGAAGGGACATAGGTATGTCTGGGTCAGGTAAGTTGGGTAGGTGAGGAAGCAGACCAACAGGACATACAAGACAAGATACAGGGATAGTTAAGGACACAGGAGGTGGGTGAACACCATTGTTGGAGTGAGGGAAGGGACATTGAGGACCAATGGACATCAAGCTCAGTGACAATCAAGTCCTCAACCACTGGACTGTCATCACTGTACCGATGACTGTAGTGCTCAATGACTGTGACTCCTCATGGTATTTTGTACAAGGATGGAGAACAGGCACTCCATCTGGTGTAGGTGTGCACAATATTACACACCAATCCTGGCAGTTCTTCCGGAGTGATAAAATCACTACCTCTATGACTGCTCCTGGATGGAACCACTGGCCTACCTGTGATGCAGAACTACCTGATGGCCCAGGTAGTGCAGGGGTAGTACAAGGGTGCTGCCAGGTTGCTTCCCAGATTTGCAGGGCAGTGGTGCTGCAGTTGGTAGAGAGGGGCAAGAGGATCCTGTGGGACAAGCATTCCCCACTGTGCTGTGGGGAAAAAAAATAAAAAAAGAGAGAAGATAAGGGTTGGGGTGAGCGGAAAAATAGGATAACATTAGTAACTTCATATGTGATATACAAAGCATTGATACAATTCTTTGACTCTGTTTTGTTACCTTTATTCTTAAGACTACAAACTCCTAACAAATGTATTACTTTTAAGACTACCCAGTTCATAACAGAAGCACACTATAGTATAGATTGTAGCAAGAAATTCTTAGTGTGTGCATATAGCACATATATATGTCTACATTATACTGATTACAATTTACAGCAGACCATTTGTGCCACTAGTATAGAGGTCTGAAGTTACATTGCAGTAATGATAACTTAACAGTATTGTATATTTGGGAAGTGTGTTTTTTGAACTCATAACCTCTTACTACTCTCTAATACTGTACTGCTATTTTGTCCTACAGACTAATACATGCATAGTTTCCTTTTACAGTTGAGCGATGCATGTACACTGTTATTTGAGGAATATGGAACTTTTGCTTTGTGCAACAGACTAAGGCATGCATACTTTTTTTTTACAGTTGAGATATAGGTTCGTAGGTTAGTACTAGGCTAACTGCCCTTATGGGCCATTTTAAGCCTAGCCAGGTACCCCATGTCAGAATCAAACCCTGCACCTTGTGTTGTTAAGGTAGGCACCTTAACCATTACGCCAACATCCCACCATGCTCAATTTGATACAACTGTATTAAATACCAATACAAAATAAGCAGTCTTTAACTTTTAATGCTACACCAACACTACTGTTCTAATGCATACATGCTTGTCTCATCCTTGCCAACCTTGCGGCATGGGTCCTCACATTCAAAGTTCTCTCTGTGGCAGCTGTGAAAAAAACAGAATTGAACATATTATTATGAATACCTGTCTTGACTATATTCAGCTTTTAACTCTTACCAGTAGTCACTGTAATTGATGCTTACACATCTGTGGGGTGTCTCCAGTACTAAATTCCCTGATCCAATGGTCAAGGGAATTCTTCCTCCTCCTGAGGTTGTCAAAGTGGTGTTGACATTGGTCAGTATTGTGGGGATAGCTGTAGCACTGGTCAAAGCCCTGGCAACAGTATCCCATGCTTCAGATTTGTATTGTGAGCCTGAATAGTCACTCTGCAGTAATGGGGCCCATGATGCTTAACTAGGAGTCCAACAAACACTTTGGACTCCTGGATACCTCATCTATGAGCTTGGAAGTGAGCTCCCTCCCCAAAAACACCAGCCATGACTACCAGAGATCAAGCCCAATGAAGAATTAGGTTTTCTCGCCAATTGCATTTTGTATCATAGGTTCGTAGTTTAGTACTAAGCTAACTGCCCTTGCGAACCATTTTAAGCCTAGCCAATTATCCCTTGTGAGACTCGGCAAACACCTTGGACATTAAGCCACCCTCCCAATCCTGATATTTTGCCACCAACTCCAGTTATAACGCACTTACTGGGTGTGTGTGTGTGCACAGTGTTTGAAAATGTGCAATGCTTAATGCTTGGGAATGAGCAATAGTGAGCAACATTGTCAAGCAATGCAATGTCAGGTTTATTGAATGTACTTTATGTATGTGTTTTAGGCAAAAGTGAAGGCAATGCCAGTCCACATAGCAGCAATAAACTGCTAATGGACTAGTTACATGACCTCCCCTATTTTACTATTTTTTTTTCTCCAGGTTCTCCACTTCCAGGGTTTACTCTACATGGCGCATCACTCAAGTAATGGCCAAAAAATTAAAATGAAGAAAACTAAAGAAGGAGAAGCAAATGCTATGCTGTCATACAATCCTTGAGCAGAATCAGTGCTGTGGCATGGCTTTCAACCTTCCATCTCCAAAATGAGGAACAGTAGCCCTCATAATGTTGAACAAATGGGCAAAATGTGGAAAACATACTAGGTCATTGTGGCAATTTGTGCAAATCTGAGCAATGACTTTACACGGAATTATCTGCATTTGATTGCAGGCTTTTGTGGCCAGCAACCTTACATAGAAATTCTTTCTGCATTCACATAAGAGGTTTCATGGCCAGCAACACTGCTGCAAGCTTCAAAACATTGTTTAGGTGTGCCATGTGTTATTAATATGCACTGCAGAATGCCGCATGATGGGCAACACCGCTTCTGCGGTAATACTGCATGTAGGCTCTGCGTGAAGCCTACACAGAGTGTATTAAATCCTGGGATTTTATGTTTGTCTTATTAAACACGCTGATGTTGTGTTCTGAGCTGCAGTGGTGGTGCTGCTGCGGTAGCGTTGTCGCCTCACAGCAAGACGTTGTCCTGTTTGATTCTCAGCTAAAGCGTCTTCTGTGTGGAGACATGCGTGAATGGGCATACCTTCGTTGAAGGTTGTGCATCAGGCCTGGCAAGTCGGTACGTAAATATCTACTGCCAATCATTAGCGGACCGGAGTTCCGCTGTGGCGATCCCTAACCGGGAAAAGCCGAAAGATACAACAACATACTAAAGAATTCAAATATATAGCAATATTGAAGAAATCCTATATGGTTAACAATGAGTAGAATATTGCAAGAAATAATTTTTAAGTATGCATTATATATCAAGGACATAAAAGTGTTAATGACTGATTTATCCAGGATTTTCAGTATGTGCCTATGTATCATTTTTACTATTTTTCATTTTCATTAATACAGAATATGTATTACTGAAAGTTGTTTCATTTGATATAGTTGGTGATCAGTGGTGTAATTCCTGGCTCTAGCTGATTGCCACTGTTGAAGTGACACCCCAACCCTATGTACAAAAATAGGAAAAGAGTTATGGATGGTGATGCATGCTTAATGAAAGCAAAACAAGTGTTTGCATATCTAAGAAGAGGAAAAAAGATGTTTCTGAAATAAGACACTTATGAAATAGAAGAGAAAATACACTGCATGAAGAAAATATATAATTTAATGATTTTTAATTATGTGTGTAATGGAACAGATAAGTCAGCAAATGTCAGTGATTCTTTTGCTAGGAAAAATAAAAAAAGTCACTGTATAGGAAGGGGACTGATTTTAATAAGCTTTTATAAGGTTGCAATTATTACTATGTATATGCATTGATTTCTGAACGATGTTTTAACTATATAAAAAAAGAGCCTATGATTGCTACAAGTGGTGGAGACTAGAGTGTGATGATAGAGCCAAACAGCGTATTATATTTTTTACATCAGACAAATACCCTGGGATTCAATAAACTATGTGTAGACTTTGTGTTTGCACGGTGAGTAGCAGGAGTTAATTACATATTCATGCTGTGCACTGTGTTTAAAAGTAAACAAGCATGGTTTTGTGGCTGATAGTGGCATTACCAGCCAAGAAACCATGTAAGACAACATGAATAGAGAACGTGTCTGCATTAGAGCTAGCTGGGTTAGTGGGATTGCATGGAATACCACAATGATTACCAGGGTTTATCATATACTAATGTATATGTTCCAAGCACTGCATAGAACATTGTATACAGTACAGAGTATTGTGGAATCCCCTTCCAGGCATTCTGTACCAGTTGTGTAAATTATCTGTAAGGGTACATGGAGTACCATTTAAAATAAACAGTCAGTGGAAGTGTGTTTATTGAATAGGCACACACAAATGAATTGTAGGAATGAGCCCAGGGAAAGAGGACAGATGAAATATTGTAATGTACCACAGATAAGAGCATGTAAATGGAAGACAGTTGTGGCAGGAGCACTAATCACATAACATGGTACAGTACAGACTGCACAGTGACACGTATATTATGTGACTGTCAGACATGGTGACATAGCACTGGAGAAGATGTCTGTGTGATATAAGCATCCAGGCATGAACACTGGAGTGGATATCTATCAGGGATGTTATATACAATCAATGTGGGTGCATATTGTTAAGCTATGCAAACTGATTTGCCTGTAATGCCAGCAGAGGTCTCCAAAAAGTAGGACACAGTTACAGGCTCATGGACAAAAGTAAAAGAAGCATGCACAATCCTGGACAATATCAGAATAATACTATGTCTCTGACACAACATATATGATTCTGAGTGAGCACAGGTGGTGCTGCTTGAACAAACTTGTACAACTGTTATAACATGTCAGCACTCTTTGAGTGTAATCAAGCACACTGTCCTGACACTAACATATGCTGGAGGTGTTAAGGGGGTCACTGTTATACTTGTATGTGACATTATGATCACTGCAGGCTAGTTGGCTGGTGTGAGTGGCAGATATATATAATGCAATACACAGTGTCAGAAATGTAATCCATGCCATAAATATTTGTAAACAAGCTATGTATGCACTGATGCATCACCAGAGCAGCTATCACACATGCATCTGGTTAACACCTTGATAGAAGTTCTGCACTATCAGACATTAATGTTTATGAAACAAAAATAATACCTAAGTATGCACAAAAAGATGTGTGACAGCTCACTGTGGCAATGGTGGTACACATCAGTTACACATCACTGGAAACTGTATAGGGAAAGACATGGAATGGTGCATTGTACTCTGGTATTTGGTGTGATGAAGGCTGTAAACTATGGAGGTATTATGGCCTTTGATATGGATGCCTTGCATCTACCCAGTAGTTGCGTTACATACAAGGGGTAGTCTTCATTGTGGCTAAATGCAAGGTGGATGTTCCACATGCCATAAAACCCAAGATAGAAGTCACATACCAATTGGTCTGCTTATAATGTGTGATGTCTACATTAGCCTTAGTTTGTGCAATTGTATGCATAATATAACAAATCCCCACATGTTTTTGTTTCATCTCATGTGTTCTCATGGCTTGGAAACAATTTTTGGTGTGTGTTGATATTGTTTGTATTATACTAATATCACAGTTGAAGTCAAAGATTGTCCATAGTCTGCCATCCTCCAGACAGCTGTTGGGATACAGGCTTTGTCATTCTTGAAGTCTGTGATTTAAATAATGGACAGGAAAAGCCCTAGCAGACAGCCCTAATGTATGGACCTGATCACTGAACACTAGATATAGGCCATGTCACACATGTCAACATATTTAGGTGCTACATATGTGATACAGTGCTCTACCCAGTTGGTGATATAGGTGTTTATGGCCATATCTGACATTGTGGAATGAAAATCTCAGTGTGGATTTGTGTCAAATGCCTTGGCTTGGTCGAGTTCCACAGGATGATAGTGTTGTCATAGTGCATGCCATTGATGACCTATTTGAGGACATCTAACAGATAAGGATGTAGCATTAACAACTCACATATTTGTTGCACACAGCTGGGATATTACTAGTGTTCATTTAGAAAAGGTCCATGATGACTCTGTATTTAAAGCAAGTGCCACAGCTCAAGACTAACTTGGAGGGTGTCAGACAACAGTTTATAGGTGATAGCATCAGCAGTGTCTGGGGAGGAGAAAAAGGTAATAGCAGTGTCTCACGTACTGTTGTAAAATGTTCTCTCTAATGTCAAGCAAGTGCAGAAACACACACACACACACACACACACACACACCAATTCATTGCAATGAAAATAACCCCCTACCCAAGTACACATATTAAAAGAATCAGTAATTTATGCAGGCAGCACAGCACCCATCTGAATTTTAGAAGACTGCAGGTCAATTTATGTGGATGGCATCAGCAGTTGATGGAGAAAAGAGGTTGAGAGGCCTGCCTAAAGTGGATGTGTAGGCATGTGCAAGTGTCAATATATTGGCAATCCGTGGAATTGGAGTGGTAATTCTAAAATATACACTTATGCTCCTCTGACTAGATAGCCACACACACACAACTCCCAGTTTTCTGTAGTGAGATCAGAACCCCTACCTAAGTACACAAACTAGAGAACTCAGTACTTTACACAAGCACCACAGCACAAGTCTGACTTACAGGACTGCAGAACAACTTATAATAGATGACATCAGCATTGGATGTTAGAGCAAAGAGGTTGGGATTGGAGGCCTGCAAGGAATGGACGTGTAAGCATGTTCAACTTTCAATATATTTCAAGTTCTGCATGCTACCAGATTGGTGTGTGTGCAAAGTGTAGTTTTTGGTGGTTGTGTTCCAATGTGCAGGTATAATTTGAGACAGCTTTGCAAATTATATGCAAACAGGTGTCCACATTACTACAATTATTGGAAGTTTAGAATATGTATTGTCATTCTAAAGATATGCATATGTATATAACACAGCATGTGTTATTGATTTATGTAGTGTAGTTGATATACTTGTGAACTAGAACTGAGACACCAGGATTGCAGAGCATGGGAAGGTAAAAGATGGCTGCACTGTAAATATGTGACATTTTCTTAGACAGGGCCTTCATTTTTTCCTGTTTCCACATATAGTTTAATGTCAGGAAAACTAAATGAACAGTAAACAACAATAATACATGTTATTGTCTACTTTGCATAGTGCATCTCCAAGGAGTGGGTTTGTGTGATGGTTGACAAAGTGTTGGCTCATGGGAGATGCACATTTCTACTGCTGTCCCTGTTTGCACGTAGATAAGCAGTGTGCAAATGCGAGGCTCATTGTAGTATTGAGTGTATAAAATACATCTGCTGTTTATCTGACTCTGTGGTAGCAGGTGTAAATGCATTGACACATTTCTTTTTTAGCCCACATGATATAGGGTTAAAACCAGGTGCATGTTATACTTTTAAATAAGTAGTGATAATGGAATGAGATTATACTTTAAGCTACATTCAACATGCGCTACTGTCTGCTGACATAGTGCAGTGGATGTCAGCAGCATTGAGCAGCGGTAACTGCACCAAGAAAGAGATATTTACCATCACTTGGCATTGGTGCATGATGCCAAGCGCCACAGAAAAAGAGGTCAAAAAGTGAAGGTCTCCTTTTCTTTGCCATTTTTGTGTGTTGTGTGGGATTCTATTCTATTTTGACCAGGTTATAGGTGTTAAAATGGAGTAGATAGGAAAGTAGTGAAATGGGGGGCAAACAGGTCGAATAACAAAGGGAAAGCAATATAGGAATGTGCAGGAGGGAGGTGTGAAATAAAAATATGTACAGAATATTAGCTGAATTTGGACTGTCACCTCCACAAAGAAGGGTGACAACAATGCAATCATATTGTATAACCAATTTTACCAACTCAAGTTTAAGATGTGTGCAAAATGGAGAGCTATGTATGGGATGATATATTTTTGTGGGACAGGTGCCCATTTTTTTCCCTTCAGTAAGAGTGGAATGCTGGGTAAGGGACATTGGTATTTCTTGGTGAGGTAAGTTGCATAAATGAGGAAGCAAATGCAAACAAACAAGACAAGTCACAGAGATGGTGAGGGACACATCATTTGAGGACACTATGATTGGGGGTGAAGAAGTGGACAACTAAAGCTCATGACCGTCAAACATGGGGACAATGAGAATTTAGTCCTCACCTGCAGGACTGTCATCACTGGCCCCTTACTCCACTGGCTGTTGGAATGCTTGACATCCTCTCCTCCTATGGACCAACATCTCCATCCAGCTTAGGTGTGCACCAATGATTCTGTGCACAATCTTATGCACTGGCCCTGGCATCTCCTGGCGGGAGATGAAATCCTGACCTCTGCCAGTACTCCCAGAGGGTACATCAGCACCAGCTTTCAGGGTACTGCTACCTGAAGCCCAAGTAGTGCAGGGACAGCAAAGGCAGTACTGTAGGTTGAGTCACAGATGTACTGAGGGTTGGTGCTGGAGCCAGTGGAGTGGGTACAGGACATTTTACTTATGCCCTGTATACTTTTAATGAGGATCCTCTGTGGATGTTCCAATTGTTGGATATGCCTAGGGAGGTACATACCAAAGGGGCATTGTACTCAATGATAGGTCTGATGAATGCCAAATACAGTGGAGCAATGACTTCCTTGGACTTAGATGCCATATCTTTGCCTCTACATTGTGCAACATAGAATGATTTTCTCATTACTGTAGACACATGATGGTCAAAGGCTAGATTACTGTCTATGTGTGTCCCTAAGTCCCTGACCACTGAGTCAACTCTAAGGGGTATGTTGTCACTATGATAGTTACCAGGGGTTGATGACATCTTGAAGGATACTATTATACATTTCTTGGCATTTAGTTTTTGTCCATGGCTCTGACACTAGTTGTTTGTCTGTGTCAGCCCTTCCAGGAGAACATTTGGGTCAGTATGGGATTCAATGATAGCTTCTAATTTGAATTCATCTGCAAATTTAGTCAGCCAGAGACCACTGACATTGACTTCAGAGAAGTAAACACCAAAAAAGGAGCAGTCCAGGGACTGATCCCTGAGGGACTCCACTTGTGACTGTCCTCTTTGTAGAAGTGGTCTCCACAATTCTAACTTCCTGGTTCCTATCCATGCGACCAGTTGGCTATCCACTGGGTGACAGTACCTAACCTGTTGAGTTTGTAAACAATGCCCAAGTGGGGTATTGTGTTAAGAGCCTTGGCCAGGTCCAGGTAGGCAGTGTAAACCACTTTGCCTCATTCACTGCTTTGGTGATCTTTTTAAAGAAGTCCACCAGGCTGAGTAGGCATGACCAGCCCTTGAAACCAAACTGTGGATGGTCCAGTGTCTGGAGATGTACTATATCACTGTTGATCATTTCCAGGATAATTCTTTCCATGGCTTTACATATAAGACTAGTGAGACTTATGGGTCTGTAGTATCCAGGGTCTATAGATGGCCCACCTTTGTGCAGAGAGATGACTGTTGATGTTCTTCATTCATGAGGCATGAAGCCTGTTTGGAGGCTACAGATAAATAGCAATTTCAGAGGTCATGTTTCATGCTATTTAGAAGGCATCCTGGGATATTGTCTGAGCCCAATAATGTAGTGTTCTTGGCCTTAGGCAGAGCCTTTTTAGGTCATTAAAGTGGTGCCTACACTGTTTTCCAGTGCATGAGATAATAGTTGCAATGGATACAGCCCAGGCCAAACTATTCTTTGGCTCAGAATTTTACTGGGAGCCGGAGTAGTCCCCCTATAGAAGCATTTGGCAGTTTACCAGGAGTCCAGTAAAGATTCTGGACTCATGAACACCCCACCTCTGAGACATAAATTGAGTGTCTTCTCCTCTGACACCAGACATGCCAAATCCCAAAAATAGAGCAATGGAGAATGATGATTTCCCACCAATTCCTGTTATTGCATTTACTGGTAGAGAAATGATGCCAATTGTGTTTGTGCAATGTTAAGGGGAAGGCAGCAGTACCAAACAGAGAGGAAATCAATTTTTGAAATTAGAAGGTTAATCTGACACTTGATATTAGTTTGAGGGCTGTCTGCTGCTGTAACTGTTAGGTGATTTACCTTTGGAGACGTGCTTGGGGTCATAAATGTCATGGCTTGACACATGTTTGGCTTTATGCATTGCTAAAATTGATTTTTACAGTGTGGGATTTAAACCTATGCATAAGGGACAAATCATTTTCTTCCCCAGTGATGATTTTCCATCTTTGTCACAGAAAACCCACTTCTCACACATAGTCATACATCATTTATAAATACAGAGGTCAGATTGAGGTGTTAACCATGTCTGTGTATGACCTGACAAGGTCCTTGTATACACATTAATTTGTGTATGTGTCTGATTTAAGTGTGAAGGCTATCCAAGTGCAGATAGCAGAATTATGCTTACAGAAACATAGTTACAGTATAACCTCAGTCATACATCTCAACCTTCAAAACACAGTAAGGGTGTGTTATCCCTCATACATATAATTCATATTAGCTCCACTATTTATAATTATGCATAAAGTGTTATGTGATAGTTAACATAATGTGAAATGGAACAACAGCAAAAGTGTCTTGAATTTCCTGTATTAGAATGCAGGACCATCTGTATGGCAGCCCTACACTTACAGCTGTTGCCACAGAAATATTGAAATAACACTTGGATAGTTCCCTGTACATGAACTGTCATAACAGTAAAAACATGCTACTCTTCCTGTATTAGAACACAAGACCATCTGTATTACAGCCCTACACTTACACTGTTTGAAATTAGAAATTGTACCCAAGGGTTTGAGGGTAAGCAAGTACCCTAACAATGTTTATGAAGGGACTGAATTTCACAACAATTTGTTAAAGGCTTTTGATAAATGTGGTTTTGCTATCATGGAAGCTATAATTGCAAACAATGAGGGTGAAATGTTAAAACTGTCTAAATCAATAGAGGAAACTAACAAAGCAGTAATTAATGATCTTATGTTTACTGTGGAAGAAAATAGAGGAAAGTATAAGAAATTACTTAAAGATATTGAAACACATTGTTTTGAAGTACAAAATAGAAAATTTGGTAAAATTGATAGGGATATGTACGAATACAAAAATAAGATACAATACCCCAAACCCAGGTTTTCTAACAGGAGAATGAATTCAGAACTAAATAATGAAAATGAAAGTGGTGTGTTACATGATAGACCCAATGATGTATTTGGAGAAACAGATTGTGACAGTTTCCCTTTGCGTAGATCTGAGAGGTTATCACACAAGGAACCCGTCAGTTACAATTCAAAAAACTTCACACGGAGGGGGGGACAACAAGTTTGGAGGTACAACCAGTGGCACCAACATTAGATATAACAAATATAGGAAAAATATGGTCCTTTAACGACTTCAATATATTCAACTACTCTAATATTGAACTTACTAGGACCCATTTTGACCTTTTCTCCAAGGGTTTTGGTTTCATTCCACAAGTTAAGACCAATGTGTTTAAACTACTGTTAGACATCAAACTATTTATCAGAAAGAAAAACCTTGAAATATTCTTCAAGGGCAAGGGTACACCAGATGTTAACAATAAACTCAGACGCAAGAGTACTTTCAACCCTCCATTACACCCTCAGTTAAAAAACTTTGAACTAAAGCTAGAACATGAATTAAGAAAGTCTTTATGCAAACATTATGTCTACCCTAACCTGACTGAGAGTGAGAATATGATTTTAGACAATTTGAGCAAGGACAAGTGTCTTCGGATCATGAAGCCTGACAAAGGTGGGGGTGTTGTCTTTATGGACCGTATCACTTATGAAGGGAAGATGTTAAATATTTTAAACAACACAGACAAATATAGTAGGACTTCCCTAAATGAAATACACATAGCATACAACAGGATACGGGGACATTTACAGGATTTATTGCTGGAGGGATCCATTGATTTAAAAACTTATAACTTTTGACAGTAACAAAACCCAAAATTCCTTCCATTTTCGATCCCAAAGTACATAAAGACACAAATGACCCACCTCTTAGAGTCATTGTTTCAGAGGGATCAATTACTTCACCCCTGCCAAGTATATTGATGTCAAGATAAAAACTTAGTAAATGACAACGAGAACATCTTAAAAGATTCATGGGATTTTTAAGGAAAATAAAACCTACCTTACATACAGAAACTGCAGGTTTTGGCACCTTAGATGTCATAGATCTTTTACAAGTATCCCACACGACACTGGATTGAAGTGGTTTGAAGAAATGTTAGTGCCTTTCAAAAGCATATCTCAAAATGATTTCACTACCATTCTAGTTCTGATGGAGTTAGTTCTCAAATACAATTTTTTATTTTTTGAAGGAGAATACTACAGGCAGACTAGTGGAGGGCCATGGGTGCCCATTGTGCACCGATGATGCAAACATTATTATGGCATACTGGGAGAATAAATACATTTTAACTCCCAAGTTTAAAGGAAAGTGGACCCTGTATAGTAGATTCTTGGACGACCTCTGTTTCTTTTGAAAGGCACAAGAGATGAATTTGATGTTTTTGTGGAATACATCAATGGGACAACTCATTTTAAAATTTACAAAGAATTTTGACCTTAGACAGGTTTCTTACTTGGATGTGAATATAACAAAGACTGATGAAAAATTTGTCTCTAAGGTACACAGAAAAAAGACATTTTCAAACACTTATTTACATTTTACCAGTTCCCATCCGTTTCATTACAAAAAAAGTGTTTTAAAAGGACAATTTGTCAGAATAAGCAGAATGACTTCGGATGATGAAGTTTTCAACAAAGAATGTGACCTTTTGTGCAGGATGTTTAGTGAGAGAGGCTATCCAAAGGTATTATTTAATGGTATAAAGGAAGAAGTTCTTGTAGGGAGAAAAACTAGATTTGCACCTATACTTGGAGAAACTGACAAGTCAACACCAGCTACAAGTTCAGAACCATCTATAGAAGACTGTTTTATGTCAGGTCTTACCATTACTTATGATGGACAATCTAGTGTTGTGAGAAAAATTTTTGAAAATGAATGGTGGAACTTTTCTCAAGTTTCTGACCTTGGGTATATTTTCGACAATGAAATCAAATTCATTTACAAAAATTGTCTGGAGTATTGTGGACCTTTTTTGTTCTATGCCCAATTAAACCTTCGTTTTGTGTTACTTCGTTGTTGACTGGGTGCTTTCATTTTGGTTACTTGTTCAGCCGGCACCTTCCTTTCCTACTTGGTTAGCCCTACACTTACAGCTTTTGCCACAGGAATATTGAAATAACACATAGATAGTTTCCTGTTCATGAACTGTCATAACAGTAAAAACATGCTACTCTTCCAGTATTAGAACAGAAGACCATCTGTATTACAGCCCCACACTTACACATGCTGCCACAGGAATAGTTAAATAACAGTTATATAATTTCCTATTCATTCTTAACTTATATGTGTTAAGTGATGTGCAACACAGCTTAGTGTGTGTGTGTGTGTGGTGTCCAGAAGAATTAATTGAATGTATCTGTGTTAAAATTGACTGTCTGCTTCCTGTCTGCAGGTGTTGGATGGCTGCAGCTGGCTAAGCACCGCACAATGTCACTTAGCAGTGTTACATGATGGAAAGCAAAAACTGCAACAGTATATTCTTTTTTACCTTTACACTGTCTACGCCCTGTCTGCTCGATATATGGGCCACTGGTCCAGGTTTGTGCAATGCTAATCAGTGCACAAATTAAGTAAGCACAGCCAAACATGACATTCTTTGTGTTTTTCCATTTCCCCTATTTGCATAAAGCCATGCACTGTGCAAACAGTCCCATTTAAAAAAAAATGAAAAATTATGAGAATGGAAGGAAATTCATCTATTAAATCAACAACAGTACTAAAATTAGTATTGGTTCACATGACATATTTTCACACAGGTCTAGATTTGAACTCTCACTCTAGTGAACCTTCAAAATACAGTAAGGCTGGTAAAGGTGTCTTGTCCCTCTTTGCCACAGAGAATGAAATCATTGTGCATATAACCAACTACAACATCATCCACAGTGCTACCAAAACATATGACAGTTTGTACATGTATTAATTTCAAATGCAGTGCACTGAGTGATCATACAACCATTTCTGACTACTACTTGAATGCATGCACCTCTGTCTTATCTCTCTGTGTTTGTTGTTCATTCTTGTCTTATCTGATTTGACTTCTTGAAGGATACTATTATACATTTCTTGGCATTTATTTTTAGTCCATGGCTCTGACACTAGTTGTTTGTCTGTGTCAGCCCTTCCAGGAGAACATTTGTATTAGTATGGGATTCAATGATAGCTTCTAATTTGAAATCATCTGCAAACTTAGTCAGCCAGAGATCATTGACATTGACATTGACCTTGACTTCAGAGAAGTAAATGCCAAAAAAGGAGCAGTCCAAGGACTGATCCCCGAGGGACTCCACTTGTGACTGACCTCTTTGTAGAGGTGGTCTCCCCAATTCTAACTTCCTGGCTCCTATCCATGACCCAGTTGGCTATCCACTGGGTGACATACAGGTTTGTACCTAACCTGTTGAGTTTGTAAACAATGCTCTAGTGGGGTATTGTGTCAAGTGCCTTGGCCAGGTCAAGGTAGGCAGTGTGAACCACTTTGCCTCATTCACTGCTTCAGTGATCATTTTAAAGAAGTCCACCAGGTTGAGTTAGCATGACCAGCCCTTGATGAAACCAAACTGGGTGTGGTCCAGTGTCTGAAGATGTACTATATTACTATTGATCATTTCCATGATAATTCTTTCCATGGCTTTACATATAAGACTAGTGAGACTTATGGGTCTGTAGTATCCAGGGTCTGTAGATGGCTCAGCTTTGTGCATAAGGGTGACTGTTGTTGTTCTTCATTCATGAGGCATGAATCCTGTTTGGAAGCTACAGCCAATTAGCAATTTCAGAGGGCCTGATAGGTCATGTTTCATTCTATTTAGAAGGCATCCTGGGATGTTGACTGGGCCCATTGATCTAGTATTCTTGGCCTTAGGCAAAGCCTTTTTAGGTCATTAAAGTGGTGCCTACACTGTTTTCCAGTGTGTGAGATAACAGTTGCACTGGATACATCCCAGGCCAAACTATTCCTTGGCTCAGACTTTTACTGGGAGCCGGAGTAGTCTCCTTGCAGAAGCTTTTGGCTGTGGCAGTTTACCCGGAGTCCAGTAAAGATTTTGGACCCATGAACACCCCACCTCTGAGCCCTAAATTGAGTACCTTCTCCTCTGACACCAGACATGTCTAATCCCAAAAATAGAGGAATGGAGAATGATGATTTCCCACCAATTCCTGTTATTGCATTTACTGGTAGAGAAATTATGCCAATTGTGTTTGTGCAATGTTAAGGGGAATGCAACAGTACCAAACAGAGAGGAAATACATTTTTGAAATTAGAAGGTTAATCTGACACTTGATATTAGTTTGAGGGGTGTCTGCTGCTGTAACCATCAGGTGATTTACCTTTGGAGATGTGCTTGGGGTCATAAATGTCATGACTTGACATGTTTGTTTGGCCTTATGCATTGCTAAAATTAATTTTTACAGTGTGGGATTTAAACCTATGCATAAGGGACAAAGCATTTTTTTCCACAGTGGTGATTTTCCATCTTTGTCACAGAAAAAAATGCTTCTCACACATAGTCATGCATCATTTATAAATACAGGGGTCAGATTGAGGTATTAACCATGTCTGTGTGTGACCTGACAAGGTCTTTGTATACACATTCATTTGTGTATGTGTCTGATTTAAGTGTGAAGGCTATCCAAGTCCAGATAACAGAATTATACTTACAGAAACATAGTTGACAGTATAGCCTCAGTCATACATCTCAACCTTCAAAACACAATAAGGGTGTGTTATCCCTCATACATATAATTCATATCAGCTCCACTATTTAAAATTATGCATAAAGTGTTATAAGTGATAGTTGACTCAATGTGAAATGGAACAACAGCAAAAGTGTCTTGAATTTCCTGTATTAGAATGCAGGACCATCTGTATGGCAGCCCTACACTTACAGCTGTTGCCACAGAAATATTGAAATAACACTTGGATAGTTCCCTGTACATGAACTGTCATAACAGTAAAAACATGCTACTCTTCCTGTATTAGAACACAAGACCATCTGTATTACAGCCCTACACTTACACATGCTGCCACAGGAATAGTTAAATAACAGTTATATAATTTCCTATTCATTCGTAATTTATGTGTGTTAACTGATGTGTAACACAGCTTAGTGTGTTTGCACGGTACCCAGAAGAATTAATTGAATGTATCTGTTTTGAAATTATTGACTGTCTGCTTCCTGTCTGCAGCTGGCTAAGCACCACACAATGTCACTTAGCAGTGTTACATGATGGAAAGCAAAAACTGCAACAGTATATTCTTTTTTGCCTTTACACTATCTACTCCCTCTATGGGCCACTAGTCCAGGTTTGTGCAATGCTAATCAGTGCACAGATTAAGTAAGCAGAGCCAAACATGACATCCCTTGTGTTTTTCCATTTTCCCTATTTGCGTGAAGCCATGCACTGTGCAAACACTCTCATTAAAAAAAATGAAAAATTATGAGAATAGAAGGAAATACATCTATTAAATCAACAACAGTACTAAAATTAGTGTTGGTTCACATGATGTATTTTCACACAGGTCTAGATTTCAACTCTCACTCTAGTGAACCTTCAAAACACAATAAGGGTGTCTTGTCTCTCTTTGCCACAGAGAATGAAAATCATTGTGCATATAATCAACTACAACATCATCCACAGTACTACCAAAACATACAACAGTTTGTACATGTATTAATTTCAAATGTAGTGCACTGAGTGATCATAACAACCATTTCTGACTACTACTTGAATGCATGCACCTCTGTCTTATCTCTCTGTGTTTGTTGTTCATTCTTGTCTTATCTGACCAGTAATATGAGACATGCAGTATGTAAGGCATTCTGTATCATTATCCTTAAAATGTGTGAAGATATTAAATGGCAGTAATACACAGTTGTCAAGAAATGAAGGAGAGGTTGGATGTTACTGAACAGAAACTGTGAAATATGTGCTGCTTACTTATATTTCAATCCTTGATACAATTACTTCTACACTTTGTAAGTCTAACCTGGCTGACACATCCACTGGAAGTTAGGGAGTCTGAATTGCTGTTGTGTTTTCATTATCCCGACCAATAATCATGCACAGTCACAATCCATTAGCAACAAACACTGATGGAGTGTCTGCACTATGTTTATATCTGCTACACTGAGCCAAGTATTTGGGATTCAGCCATTATAATGAGGTCATACTTCATTTGTATCTTCACCATGCTCACAGCTCAGAATCTACACCATAAAAAGGGAACCAGAAGGTGAGGAGACTTGTTTATCTGAATAACACTCAAAAAAGATATTACTTTGGGATTTATCTGTACAGAAGGCTACTGATCTTGATAAGGTATGTTTGCATTTGTCAGCTATGTACTGGATATGCTGAAATGTCACTAGAAATATGTCTTATAATCTGTTATATATACACATATGCTTGTCAAGGCATTTTACTTTCTCAGAAGCACACAATTATTAACTATCATCAGAAGTGCTAATGTTACAAGTGTTTTTCTCTCTACACTCTTCTATTATTATTTCCATGAAATGTTATGTGTCCTGTATTGTTAATGGCACAGGGATGTTATCCTTCTAAGATGGGCCATACACAGGTCTAGGGGAAAGCTGGCCACAGGTAAACATAACTGGCAATTGCATAACATTGAATGTTCTGTGGTAAATGTGTACACATGTTTCATGGACATTTTATGTGATAGCACTTTTAGGAGTTCACTGATGGTTTGTTAGCCACATGTCATTTGCCTGTTTGTGGAGTGGGAGAGCCAAGTTCCATTTTTGTGTCAGCACAAAGAAAAGTTGTTATTTTTACTCTACTTGTTTTGGATTCAACCTTGCTTTGTGTGTGATTGTAATATGTTACAACCACATTATTCCTTTTTTTATATTTGCATATTTAGACTGCTTTATGTTTCTCCATTGTCTAATACTGAACCTTTGGTGTGTTATATCTAAGCAGGACTTTTATTTATGTGATACTTATATGTATTATCTTTCTGTCATGGTTTATGTCACCTAGGAGTATGGCACCCAGGCGTTCCAATCCCCACAAGCCCCCTTCAGTGACTCTGAGAATAATGTCATAGTGGAAGCATTTAGGTGACATGGTGCCTTTCTGCTTGAGAGGGGACATGGAGATATGTCTGGCAGAATGCACATTTGGCAGCAGATAGTGGCTGATGTGGACACAGTAGGTTGCCATAGAAGGACATATGATCAGGTGTGCCATAGGGCCACTGACATGAGTTCACCAGCCTGGAGGAGACCATTTGCAGTTGCCCATGGATGGATGGATGGCTACTGGGGGACCTGCTGCACAGCTACCACTGACACCAAATGAAGAGTTCCTATCCACTGTCAGGGATGCAGACAGCTCACACTGGGAAGTGCACAACAGCATGCCATTGATGTTGGCGCTGCTGTTTCCGGGAATACAAGTATGTCCCAGGAGGAGCTTCCAGGTAGGCTTACCTGTATCAGTTTTTAAATACTTCTTGGATAGTAAAATATTGATAGCAATACTTGATTTCTGAACCACAGATTAAGATGTTATCTTGATGAACAAGAACACAGGGAGGCCAATGCAACCAAAATAGTACTTTATTAAAACACCAAAGAAAAGTAATATAACAAATCTCTAGCACCTCAGCTCTACAAGCCTTTTACAGAGTATAATCTTGCTTCTACTCTACACCATTTATATACATTCATTACTTACTAACTGAATAATTAATCAATTAAAACACTTAAAAATTTAAAAAAGATCTCTTATATCAGACATTTCCAATTGCATTCCTTATTCATACCCATAGGAAAAGTATATTACATTTCAAAATAAAAACCGATTCTTTTCTTGTCAACTGTTTTTATGTCATTTATCATTATCATTATTTTTTCATTATGTACTTATTCCAATATTGTTGCTTGTAACTCAGTTTTAACTTTATTTTGTGGGTATACTTCTTTGACACAATTAACAATGCATTCAGGTTGATTACACATGGGCTTGGGGTGGATGCGTCCTCCAAGTACTTGTTAAAAGTATGGTTAATCTTTATTGTGATGGTGGTGTCCTTACCTTTTGCTTAACTTCTCCCAGGACCGTCCAACATAGAGATCCCACAATCATCTGCACATGGTAAGCCAAATGCTTTTATGTCAGTACTGATGAGCAGTTAAAAGAAATTTTTATTTTGTGATGTGGTTGTCAGGACTGTTGTGCTTATTGCTGTACCGTCTGTTATAGTGGAACCACTGTTGTTAGCATATATTGGACTATAATAGTACACGTTTTAATTGTTTTCCTGTGTTCTTTGCTTAGGTGATCCTGACAGTGGAAGTGTGGGATTCCTACCACCTGATGTCAGGGTATTGGTAGACTCTGATGATGATGGCGGGCAAACAGAGGTACAGTTGGGGGGGGGTCAGAAGTTGAATCTGACACAGATGCTGACATTCAGCCATCACCTGTAATTCCATGAGACATGGCCAGTAGGCCTATGTCAACACATTCCAGTGAGCCCTCAGGTATTGGACAGGTGAAAGGTGAGACATCTGATCAAGATAGTGTGGTTACTATGGCTTCAGTGCCTATGGACACTGGCCATAGCCAAAGTGTGGGTGAGGTGCCACACAGGACAGTTGTTAGGGGTGCTCAGAGGAGGCCTGCTGTCCATCTTCCACCTGATGCAGGTGTGTCTTCCTGTGCCACTCTATGTATGTTTAGGGGCATCTTGAAGACACAGGCATGTTCCAGTAGTTCCTCCAGAGAAATGCTTAGGGTTGTAGATGTTGCATAGGTTGACATATGTGACTGCCTCCACTGTGTTACTGATTCAATTAATTGGATGAATGACGTGTCTGTGATGGAACGTCTGTTGGGAGGGAAGCGGCATCCACATGGGCATAGGTCAGCATCATCATCTGATGTCATTCAAAGTTGCAGCACCTGAACATGCTCCTATAGTGGGTTTACTGCCGCTTGTCCATCAGTGGTTAAGGTGTCCACCCCCAGACATGGCAGACCATGGATCCATGGTCCTGGGTGTCCTCATAATGAGAGCTCAACCAGCAGACATCAGTCACATTCAGGTAGCATCAGTGCATATGAACATGGGCATGGACATGCCAGTGCAACTCCTGCCAGAGCCAGTTCTCGTGGTCGGATACAACAATGATGAACTATCACCTCTACCATGCACAGCTCACACCTGTCCGACATACCAAAATGCAGAGCTAGCACAGAGCTTGGTTGTGTTCTTGTAGTCACTCACACACCAATTTCACTTGGAGGGCCCATAGAGACACACCACAATTACAGGGTTCAGCCATGAGGCTTCAAGCTCATTCTGTCACACTGGTCATTTGTTACTTTTCCAAATGTCTGCCTTTTTCTCTTTCTTACTCACATGTACTCACTTACCTTTTGTGTCAGCCTAGGCTTTCTGCCACCCCCCCACCCCCAAACACCTTGTGCAAGTGATGATAACTGTGCTATGTCCTTGTTTTCTATCATTTGGATTCAGGGATACATAAGCTTTTGTGTCTGATGCTCAGAGTGCATAGCTGCCTTAGTGCTTAGTATATCTGTGTTTGCGATGTTGTTTTGCTAAGTGAGCTTTTCACATATTTTGGTGTTTGAAAGTTAGACAGTTGATAGAATCAAAACATTTTTTTGCATCAGTATTTTTAGAATGTTCCGAGGGTTATGAAGTCTGAATCGGAATCTGAATCGGAATGCATCTCATTACTTTCTAACTTCTCTCTTTAATGATTTCCAGTACAAAAGTATGAGGACAAACTGAGGACATTAGTTGGCCATCAGTACTTTTGCGAGGTATGAATGTGTGAATATTTGATGCCAGAGGCCTATTATTTGCTAGAGAACACATGTATGCACATAACTCTCTGCTGTCACATGTTAAAGTCATTGCTGTACAAATCACCCAACGTTTACAAATTCCATTAGCACGTAACAACATGCAAGGATGTGACATTCACTTGTATTATTACACAATTCTGGTTTATCAATTCAGGTTCAACACTTACCTTGTAAATCCAGCAGTTTCTACAATTTTATTTCAGGACTGAGTCTGTCTGATGCTAGGAGTACACAGCCAATACATGGGTAGATAAAGGTTGTGAGGATTGCCTGGCATAAATGCTACTATATGTTTGTGCATAGGATGAAGGTTTTAGCCCCTTAGGTGTTGAGTGAGCGTGCTATGCGTTGCCTCTTAGCCAACGCAAAGGCATATTGAGCAAACCTACATCTGCCTACACCCACAGCAGCTGCTGGTTCTCCCTCTGACTCCTCACCTGCATGTTGTTGTAGTGACTTTGCCATGGAAAGTGGGATGTGTGGCCCCTTCTCCTTGTTGATCCTGCTGAGGCTGTTTTCTCAGGATGATGTTGTAAAGCATGACACAGATGGTGAAGATTTCAGTACATGTACATGTACGTGGACTGTACTGCAGGACTCCCAGATGTATCTAGGCACTGGAACCATGACTTCAGCAAACCAAACACAAACTCTGTGATATTTCTCGTTTGAGCGTGTGGCTCATTATAGCATTCTTTAGCAAGTGTGTGTGCATTTCTGATGGGTATCATCAGCCACAGTTCCAATGCATAACCTGCATCCCCCAGTAAAGGACCCAGTGGAATATCACCCCTACTGAACATCTGATACATTTGGAAGGTGTGCCAGATATGCGAGTCAAGCTAACTGCCTGGGTTACCAGCACACACATTGAAAATGATTCCCTTAGCATTACACATCTCTTGACAGCTGATGGAGTGGAAGCCTTTTCTATGTATGTAGACTCTGCCCTGTTCCCTGAGTGGTGCCTTGATTTCTATATGTCTGTAATCTATTGCACCCAGTACTTCAGGGTAGTGTGCTACAGGGTGGAACTCCTGCATATTTGTGGCCCTGTCCTCAGGAGTATGGGGAAAATCTATGTGGTCACTGGCTTGTCGAGCATAGCATTCAGGAACTGATGGATGATCCTGGATGCTGATGCCTGTGAAACCACCAGCATGTGCCCTGTCAGTCTCTGAAAGGTTCTTGTAGCTAAAATTGTAAGGGCTACATATACCTTTGTCTCTATTGGAATTGGTTCATCCCGATTTGCCCTGGGTCTGAGTTGAAGATGACAGAGGTTGCAGAGTTCCTATAGTGTGTCTCGATTTACCTTGTAGCACTCTACAATTTCCACATCATGCAGACTGTGATAAGTTAACAGGGGTCTGAAAACTCTTCGTCTTCTTGGCCTTGGCCTATTAGCAGCAGCACAGACTTCAGCCTGTTGCACATACACATGAATTAAAGCAACAGTAGGCCCTAATATTCTGTGTAGACTCCTTTCCATGGCTGTATTTTAATAGGTTTTGGAATTTGCAGGGAAAACCAGCACTGAGTCTGCTTTATAGCATGTTGAAAAGCTCCTCCATCTTGGATTTGTTGATTAGCATACAGGTCAGCTGTTTATGCTGTAATTAGCATGCCATATTGTTTATCGTGGTTGTGCAGCTATGCATACCATGCAGAACTGCTTACTGAATACAAAATGGTGTGCTATCATGTGCACGTCAATGGTCTAAGTGGACCACGTGGGGTTTATTGAATCTGCTCTACTGTCTATTACTGCTGAAATGTTTAGATACAGTCAGTATGGTTGATGACTGAGACTGAAGCATAAGAATGAAAAAAAAGTTTTCAAATGTTGTTTACAGACATGCTTTATTAACAAAAATAGCATTCTGATTTCAGTAAATTTTCACCTGTTTTCTCCTAAAATATTATATTGTTTATATCTATATTCTGATCACAAAATAGTATCATTGGAAGGTAAAGTTTCTAGGAAGAGCAATATGAATCAGAGATGAAATAATTTCACTTAAAAATGATCAACTTAGATTGCACTTAAAATGTAAGATTTTGAGCTTTTGATCAGATGACTCAAATCAAAGAGTTTCTCTGGCTATGTTATGGGATGCTTAAAAACATCTAGCTATAATGAACTTCCACAATCACTAAACAAAGGAATATTCATAGGTTCATAGGTTCATAGGTTCATACTAGGCTATCTGCCCGAGGGCATTTACAAGCCTAGCCCATCGTTTTGTGGCTTACGCCACCCCTTTAGTATGGGGAACTATACCCATTATTTTGCTGTGCCTCTGTCGAGCAGTGACACTGAGGTAATCCCTGGGGTATATCTGTGATCTCCCATCCATTGGTCAAGATTTCTCTTGAACAAGGCCAGCGAGGTGCTCTGCCTCACATGTACCGGGATTTTGTTCCACAGCATAGGGAGTCTTTGGGTGATGAATCTATCCCTCCAGCACGTCCTATTAATAGCCATGTCAAGGTTTAAGTCATTAAAAAGATAAAGCAAACAGATGACCCACACCCCAAACTTATATAAACTAACTTCACAATTTTGCTGTGGTGGGTTTGCAAACTCAACATTCCCTGAAAGTGGTATTCAATTATTCTGATTTACACTATTGGTAATTTTGAATGCTAAGCACCTGTAAATAATTAAGAGCACTGTTATTCTTTTATATGTTTTTGGTGGTGGGCTTATATTTTAGGCTATTCTACCTTATTTTTTCCCCATATTTATGTTATCTGCCATATTTAGATCATACAGCTCATGTTTTTGTTATTGTTATATACTCTCTCACATCTTGTACATGTTGTTGTTGTCTTTCGGCTTTTCATGGTTAGGTGTTGCCACAGCGGAACTCCGGTCCGCTAATGATTGGCAGTAGATTTTGACGAATGCCGAGGTGCCAGCTCGATGTTCAACCTTCAACGAAGGCACACCCATTTACGTATGTCTTTTGAACACCCACCCAACCACGGGGAGGACATGCAGACTCCACACAAAAGGCACTCCCCGCACTCCAGCCGAGAATCGAACGGGAGAACCTCTTGCTGTGAGGCAACAACGCTACCGCTGCACCACAGTGGCTTTCACATCTTGTACTACTGATACAAAAATACCTTTTCTGTTTGGCTCCATTTGGCTCTAATTACTTCTCAATAACACATGCTTTTAATTTTAGTCTTTTTTTATCTACTAGTGCACTGTATTAGGTATTATTAATATATGATATTTCCTGGCAAGTTTTTTTAAGTTCATTAACATGTTAACGTCATACAGGATATCATACTTAGGGTTTTATGTGTTACTTTCAGATGTTTTTGTGATGCTGTGAGTGATTCTTTGTATATCCAGGTTTTTCACTGCGAGATCTTTTTTACAGTTTCTAGATTTCACAAACCAAACAACCCCCAATAATGGGAGACTTCACTTCTTTAAGTATATTCATTTTGAAAAAAAGAAAGTAATCTTTTAGACTTGCACACATCAGATTTGAACCTAATGGTGCTACCATGTGGCCGCAACAGTTTGACAATATGCAAATAGCTGTCTCGTGTATTTTCACAACAAAAACATTAAAAGAAAGGTCCATTCTATCCTATAGTTTGTCAACTCTTCAGTATGGTTTCAGTATTATTTAGGAAACTGAAACCTGCTTGTAATTTATGAAACTTTAATTTCCTTGCCTTAGAAACAAAGGAAGAGAAAGCCCATGACACTGTTTAAGCGTACCTTCTCACATATTGGCAGATTAATCTGTCTCCACCTGCACAGCATAGCACAGATGTTGGGAAAAATGTAGTTGTCCATGTCAAGTGATGCCCACAATCTTACACAGGCAATTAGTCCTGCTGATGTCAGCAAGTCAGTAGCTGCTATAAAAAAAAGATGGAGCATTGTGAGACTGTTTGTCACTGTCTGTGGTGGAGAGGAAGAGAAATAGTATTTGTGCGCCTAGTTGATAGGATTACCACCTGTTTTTCTCTCTGCAGAGCAGCAGTGATTTGAGCAGTTCTGTCCTGGGATGGGGATGAAAATGACAAATATCTTGAGATTTTACAAAAAATAATTTTCTGATGTTTCTTTAAATGTCACATAAAGCTTTGTTACTGCATTTAAGTATCTTAACATCATATAATAGGTTCATTAGTAGGTTAGTACTAGGCTAACTGCCTTAGTGGGACATTTAAAGCCTAGCCTATTACCCCCTGTGAGAATCAAACCCTGAACCTTGTGTCTATAAGATAAACACTTTAGCAATTATACCAACATTGCATATCATTAACTCTACTTTGATAATAAGATGAAAATAATTACTTTTCATTTAATTTTGATATATTTTTTTTCCTCACAATATCAAGTTTCAGTAAGAATATCCCATTCTGGGCATCTAAAAAGAAGGTAACCCTAATAGCTGGCCTCAAATTTTGCAAAATGATCCAGTTGTATGTGGCATTTGCTGTATCTGCAACAGTTTTATGGAAAATAGTTAGTCTTACACACAGAACTACTGTTTTGTCATGCTCAAAGATTGTGATTTTGATGAAGTGTTATGCTGCATTATAACAAATCAAGAACAGAAGTGGGGAAAGTGATGTACAAAGGCACTTGTACCTCAGTTTAACAAACTCTACTAACACAAATTCTAGTATGTATCCAACACATATGTCGATGATATCTGCATATGCTTAGGACCTGCATATCTTATAATGTTTTCTAAATCAAATAGTGCTTCTGTGGGCTTGGTGCTAGTAACCGTAGTTTCCTGAAGATGACCCATAACCTTTTCCGAATGGTATAAATTGTACAGTGTTAGAATTACCTTTAAATTTTCAGTTCCTCTGTGGTTCACATATAGGCTCATAGGTTCATTGGTAAGTACTGGGAATCATACAACAGATAATTTGAGAATGTCAGAGATCTGAGTGACAAAAGAAAGAGAATGGTTGGATTCAGAGAGATTATAAATACTATTAATTCCATGTTTTATTGTATACTTACCTTTAATCCTTAGACGTTTTTTAATGTTAAAGCAAACATATTCAGCATTTTAAATTAATAAAAAGTCAGAAATGTCAGTTTACATTCACAATAATTAGTTTCAAAAGCAGAGTTCCCTTTAGGACAAGCCAAACCCTTCCCTCCAGACTTGGATGCCTAATAATAGCTATCTATCCTAAAAATAATATCATTCTTTATTTAAGGACTATTAGGCAGTTAAAAATAATCTCCAGTGCCTTTGAGAAGACTATTTTAGTGATCCACAGTGGGTACTGGTCTCCACCATTAAGGATTCAATACAGATTTGATGAAGAATATTGTGCTGCAGTTAAAGAATTTCCAGCCTTAATATAGTACATAAATTCTGGGACTGTCCACCCATATTTACTCATCGGTTGAAAGTACACTCCTGGATATCTAGCATTTTGAACCTTAAAGTTGCTTGCACTCTACCAGGATTTTGTGTGGCATTGTTAGACTCACTTTGTGTATGTAAATGACTTACAGCCGTGGATTTATTTATTTGTATTTGTTGACAGGGAAATTCCAACTGGGCAGAGCCCATTTTCGGCCAAGGCTCAGGGAGAAATGTTTCACCACAGTACATTTATATTAACAAGTGAACTTCAAACAGTTCTCAAAAAAACAGTAAAATTTCTCATGAAACAACAAACATAATTACAAGACAGGTATATACAGTAAAGTATTTACATCAATAATCATAAGTCTACATAGTTGCTCCATCTGTAAAATCTTGCAGAAGTAAATGGATTGATTCTGCCAAAGGGAAAGATTATTGTAAAGAAGTTTTGTGTTCTTTCATTACAGTAAAGAAAGCTTTGCAAGGAGTTCAAGATTCATAATGAAGTTAGTTGTAAAATTATGTAGGAAAGGAGATTTTAGTATTGTATAAGTTTATAAAGAGTTTAAGACATATATTACAGCAAGTTATAAAATTATGTAGTGGGATGGAAGATATTAATATTGTATAGGAGGATACTGGTAATAGCATATGACTGAGAGAGTGTGGCATAGGATTATTCTGCTTAGGCTGCCTGTTCCAAATTGGTATATCTAGGTTTATAACTTAAATATGCAGGGGATGCATGAGAGGGGCAGAGTGGTAGATAAGGTAGTTAAAAAAAGAGCAAGATGAAAAGTGTTGTTTAAGTGGATTTTGCAAATCTTCACTGTTGTTAAAGAGTACATTGCTTCTCAGTTGTAAATTCCAAACCACTTGACTGTTGAAAATCTATGCTTATAGATTTAGCTGAGGACATGTCTTTGCCGTTTCAGCTGCTGACTCCCCACCTTATTTTTTTTTAGAAATGCTTAACCTTCTCAGGCAATATGTTCAGTTTAAGTGGATTATGGTCCAAATTTATTGAATAACGTAAACAATGCTCATATTAAGGTTTCTTAGATTACACAGGTTTTTTAAAAGAATATTCTCTTTGCTTTATTAAATTCATTACAGCTCATAGGCAGCACTTTTCGTTATTGTTGTACATAGTTTCTCTTTCCTTATAGTTGTAAATGTTTATATTGTATCCTCTGTTTATTGCTATTCATATTATTGTTAATGATTTATTCTGTATCTGTTTCAGGCTAGACAATAAAAAGTTTGATTTGGATATCCCAATCCCCCCAGACTAATTGCCTTCTGTTAGTAATTGGCAATTCCTATGTCCATTACAAATCCGCAGTCACAGATGTCTGATTATAGACTGTAGACAACAATGGCTTTATGAATTTTCTTCAATACCCCTAATACAGAAAACATTATTAAAAGCAGAAAAGGAGATGAGAAGTTTAATTTTAATCACTACTTTGAGAGTGAGATGGCCTCATGTTTCTTTTTGCCTCAACTGGCACACAAATGTTTCCACTAGCAATGCTTTAGGTTCTTTGACTCTTCAAAGGGACAGTGTATTTCATTTCAGTCTAAACTCTTTAACAGCTTTAATGATTTGCAACAAATCCCTAGTAATCATTTATTTTTTACCAAATTTATATTCAAAGTAGAAAAGGATGATGAAATGGAACCTCAAGAAACAAGGAGAGACTGAGATTTTGGATTCAGATCCTTAAGAACAAGAAGCTATACAGAATATTATAGTCATAAAGTAGCAGAGAGTATTCTAAGAACTAAGACAAAGGAGATTATGCTGATAGGGATGACTGCAATTAGGGATACAGATAATAGGCAAAAGGGTGCTGGAATTTATTGGAGAAAACTGGCAAAGAAACCAAGGTATTGGGAGCAAATAATTGGGGGGTAATAAAATGGGAAGAGGCCAAGAATTTATTTGGACTACAGGATAGAGATTGCCTTCCCAGTTAAGGATTGATAGCAGAGTACAGGCAAAGAGAAAGAAATAGGGAGATCCTAAGTTGAAGACCAGAACTAGTAGAGTTTTTAGCAGAATCTAGAACATAAGCTGCTGTTGAAAAGGGAATAATTAGTAGACCATACAAAATACTGCATAACTATAAAAATCAATCAGAAGAGGTTAGAAAGGATTGGGAAGAGAGATTGGACAAGCAATTCACAAAGAAATAATGGGGTATATATATATATATATATATATATATATATATATATATATATATATATATATATATATATGAGTGTGTGTGTGTATGGCTTCACTTTATAATCTCAGAATACTGAAATATCGAATTTCAGTATTTCAAAACTATAAAGTCGAATGTTCAGAATGCCGAAACCCCAATACTGCGAAAGTGAAAATTGTAAACATAAACACACCATGCACCACACAACACATACATCATCCTACCCACACAACAACAAACAAAACACACACAGACACAAAAACACAAATAAACAAACTTCTACTACAAATAAGCAGGGTGGCAAGCCCCCCTGCACCCCCATATGGAGGGCTGCACCCACCACCCCGCTACATCACATATATACAAACACCACCACTTTCAACACGTAAACAGTCATACTTTTACCTGCCTACCCTAACCCACACCTACAACTTCCAGACACACTCACATACACTCAAACACCTACCCAAAACCCTTACAAAATAGTCACTTACTTGAAATTCCAACCAAATCCACACACTAAACCATACATCATGCACACAGTACATCCCACGTCATGTACTTGAACACTATAACAGTGAATTTGACATTTCCGGATTTGCAGTTATGAAGTTTCGCTATTTTCAAAATTCAACTTTATGGTCTCGAAATACTGAAATTTGATATTTCAGTATTTCAAGATTATAAAGTGAAACCATATATATATATATATATATATATATATATATATATATATATATATATATATATATATATGATTTACCTTTAGTTGTGCATATTGCACACAGGCGAACAACAATTGGGCGAAAGGCAGTTTACAAGATTTGCAAACGCCAAACGGAAAAAGGTTTGACTGTGCATGAGCGAATGCACATTGACATTCACTCATTGCACATTTGACATTGTGGGGTGGATTGCACTATAGTGGGGATCGGGAAATGGTCCCTTTCCCCACTGTAGTGCGATCTTGGTGTTAGAATATTAAAGTAGGGGGGTGTGGGGGGGCGCAGCCCCCCTGCTTTACACTTCTTTTTTTTCGTTTGACATTAATGTTCAAAAAACAGCAAATCTGGTTTTTGATTTGCTGTTTTTCTAACATGAAGGACTGTCGCCATTTTCACTTTCATGGTTTTGAGTCGCTCATATGAGCATTCAAACCACTGTGATTCGGCTTTATAAAGGTAAACCATATATATATATATATATATATATATATATATATATATATATATATATATATAAAAAACAAAATAACTTCAGAAGGCATCTGTAAAACATAAATAAAACTAGGTATAACACAAGAAGAAAGAATGCAGCAAGTAGAACCTGTGATTGAGTATGCTTTCGTTCTTTATTTATTTAAGATCTTCATCAGAATAAACAAACTGTGCAGATGACAAAGTGTAAATAGTGTAAGAAAACAAAAATAATCTTGTCCAATCCAAATCACAGTTCAACCCCTTTATACATGATGGAAGTGTAATTCTCAAAATTCTATTGTCCATAAATATGCACGAGGTGGGCGTAATTTAGAGTAACAGAGCCAAGCTTGAACAACATTCTTAATGTAATCTGTAAATTTAACTGAAAATAAGAAATCAAACATCTGTAATAATGTGTAATAAAGTACAAGTACAATTATGTCCCCAAGTATACAGAAGTAGTAATCTCTTCTGCTGTAGCAATACATAAAATCAGACTTGCTTACAAGTTAACAATAAAGTCAGCCCTTTAAAGCATAAAATTAAAATCACTCAGGCTGTCACTGCTGCCATCTGAGTACTCATTTTAAATTAGAAGCATTATTCAACCCCAGGGAGAACTCCGCACCCAAACGGAGCTGACATCTGAGTTCTTTCACTTCCAGTAGAGCTGAGTAGTCCCCAGATAACAGATACATTTGCTGCATTTGAACATCCCAGGTGAGTCAGAAACATTGTGAACATTTCCTATTAAAAACTGTGAGTCTGTGTTCTCAAAAGAGCTCCTTAAAGTTTGTGTCCTTTTGTATGAAAACATAGGCTGTCTACCCAGCAGTTCAGATATAGTAGGAGAGCTTGCAACAATATTCCAATTGCTAGAAACAATGTTTATAATAGCTTGTACGTCTCTGCAAGTTGGAACTGGAAAGCTAAACGTTCTGTCTGCATGTTAGAGTATTGCTTTGTTGCTTAGGTTGGAAACCATACTTTAGAGGATAGGTTGAAATGAAACATGTCTGGCATTAGAAACTTCTTCTGTTACTTTTAAAATCAAGTTTCTGTGGTATTGTTTTTACAAAAAAATTTCACGAAGAAAAGTCAGACTCTTTCTTAAACTGCACATCGTCACTAACCAACCTGGAAAGTCTAATGAACTGGCATTTTAATACATTATATTTCATGTAGAAAGGGTGCTGGCAAGTAAATTCCAAGAAATTATTACAGTAGGTATCCTTACGATAAATGTTAGAAGCCAGACACTTGTTATTGAAATCAATCGAGATAGAAGTGTCCAAAAAAGACACTTTGCTTCCTGATTTTACAAAAGACAGGAAAGGAATATTGTTTTCCATGGCTTGTACAAACAAGTCCAACTGCATAACTGTGCCAGTCCACACAAAAAAGATATCACCAATATATGTATGATACAGTCTTGTGAAATTATATCCAGGGAGGCACACCACTGCTTCTAGTTCCCAAGTGGCTAACACCAAGATAGCATATGCAGGGGCCATTTTTAACCCCATAGCCAGTAGCCACACCCTTAATCTGCTAGAAAATCTGTGCATTGAAATGAAAAAAGTTGTTCTGTAAAACTGTGTCTATCAAAGCAAAGTCATATTTTTTTAAGAAGGGAATTTAGCATATTTAGACACGTATAGTTTAACATGTTCCTTTCCCTCTTCATGAGGGATATTAGTATACAGAGAGACAATGTCCAGTGTAACAAAAATACATTTTGAAATACCTAACTGTGCTAAAAATAACTCATTTAGGAACCTCCATGGGTCTCTAATGTAAAACGAAGTCTTTTATACAATCGGGTTAAATATAAAATCTAAATATTCTGAAATTTTCTCCATTTTAGTACGCTTATTAGAAATAATAAGTCTGAATTGAGGGTTGTCTGGATTCTTATGGATTTTAGGGATCCCAAAACATTTTCCTAAACTAGGGTTAGACATAAGCATAAAATATAACTCTTCAGATATAATATATTCATCTCTTTCTAAAGCATGCAGTAAAGTGTCTATTTTATCAAATTGCTGTCTAACAAAATTTACTGTAACACTTCTGTAATAGTTGCTATTCATCAATTCAGACTCAACAGCTTTCACATAGTCAGTTTGTTCCATAATAACCAACCCTGTCCCTTTGTCTGCTTTCATGATCCTTAAAGATTTATCCATAGTAAGGGCATTCAGAGCTGAAAATTCCACTGGAGTCAAATTAAACTATTTCACAGTAGAAGTATTACTAGTCAACTATCTAATCTCAAATTCATGGACCTGTAAGAAAGTGCTAAGAGAATTATTCAACCCTGGGTTAAACACACTATTTCTTTTCAAGGGCAGGTTACTAACAGTGGTATCATCTGTCAACTGAGTATCCATAAAAGACTACACACCATCATTAGAACTATCTAAAGAATCAGTATTATCAGTGTTACCATGGCCAGAGAAAAAACATTTTAAATTTAACTTCCTAACATACAAGTGCAGGTCTATCAAAACATCAGCTAAATCCACTCATGCTGGAATATAAGTGAGACCTTTATTTAGTAGAAACAAGTGATCTGATGACAACATGGAGAATATGAAGGTCTCTCCAAACACTATTATATTGGGTGACTTCAACTACCCAAACATAGACTGGGAGCACTACTCAAGCCCCAACACCCTCGCCCAACGGTTCCTAGAATTTATAAACTCAAATGCTATGGAACAACTGGTCACCACTCCCACAAGTGGGGAAAACATATTGGACCTGATCATCACCAACATGGGGACTCTATGTTCCATACCAGAGGTATACCCCTCATTGGTAAGATCTGACCATACATTAATCTCACAGGACATCCATATCCCGTCCCCACCCCCAGCCAAGGAAACCACAGTGAAGAACTTCTCAAAAGCAAACTTCACACTTCTCAAAACCGAGGTGGAATCCTTCAAAGCCCCTGGGCCAGTGGAAAATATGGCCCAAACCGCAGAATCCTTTACAAATGCATTCTATGGACACCTACAGGAATGCATGGATCATGCTATCCCAAATAAAACCAAGACTCACTCCTCCAAAGGCAGGAGACCTGTCTGGTAGACCCCAGCCATAAATAAGCTATACAACAGAAGGAGGAAGCTACTACATGATAGAGCAAAATCCCAAAAAGGGAAGGCATCTCTGATCAGTACTAGCAAGAAACTATGATCCCTCATAAAATCATCTAAGGCCAGCTTCAAAAGAAAAATTGCACAAGACGCTAAAGATAATCACAAGGCCTTCTTTAGTTATGTAAGGAACCTCGGTGGCAACTCCCAGATATGCTCTGAGTTAGTGCAAAATTACAAAAAATACACTGAACACACAGGCATTGCCAACATCCTGGCAGACAGGTTCAGTGCAAACTCCCCCCCCCCTTCCCCCCCAAAAGAGCAAATGTCTATCCCAACAGAGTGTAGCCTCCCTGACATCACAGATGCACAGGTGAGAGCTGCCATCTCCAAAGCAAAAATCACAGCATCAATGGGACCGGACGGTGTCCCAAGCTGCGTCTTACATGAGCTCCAAGAAGAACTGAACCCTCACATAAAGTCACTGTTCAGTCTCAGACTTACTACAGGATATTTACCCAAGGAATGGTGTACAGCAACAGTGGTCCCACTCCACAAAGGTGGTGCCACAACGGACCCCGGAAACTATCGCCCTATAAGCCTGACTAGCCTGGTCTGCAAAGCTATGGAGCGTATCATCATGGAACTCATAAACAAAGACATTGGGAACCTCCAAACACTGGATCCTACCCAATTCAGCTTTATTAAGGGCAGATCTTGCCTCTTAAACCTGGTTGACTTCTTTGAAACAGTCACCAAGGCCATAGATGAAGGGAATGTAGTCCATACAGCCTACCTGGACCTCGCAAAAGCCTTCAACACAATACCCCACTCGGGCATCATAAATAAGCTCACCAGCTTAAATATCAACCCCTATGTCACAAGATGGGTTGCAAACTGACTCAGGGATAGAACCCACATGGTCAGAATTGCAGGTGCCATGTCAGACTCTAAACC